>NC_141037.1:7322500-7395000 GCF_052040795.2 Danio rerio
TAAAGTGACATTTAAAGGCTTTACTAGGTAAGTTAGGGTAATTAGGCAAATCCAGTGCTTAATTTGAGCCGGATCCTGTTCCGGGAAATGTCAGATATTTGTGTTCTTCTTTCCTGTATTTATTTTAGTTTCTCGGCCACTAACTTTTGTGTGGTGAATACCTGCATGTGTGTGTGAGAGAGATAAAATTTGAATGAGTCCGACACATCAAGGTAGTCACTTTTGACCAATCAGCTTTCTTATGTTTGCAGTCACTCTTATTGGTTGGTGATTATTGTTTTGCGCGCAGTGAGCAACGAAAATAAATAATGGCATAGCAGCCAACCTAAATAATATTTTTATTTTTAAAAATGACAAAGAGGCAGTCAAGTATTTATTTCTAATAGCTGATTTATTGTATCTTTGCCATGATGACAGTAAATTATAATTTACTAGGTATTTTTCAAGACACTTCTATACAGCTTAAAGAGACATTTAAAAGCTTAACTAGGTTAACTAGGCAAGTTAGGCCAATTAGGCAAGTTATTGTACAATGGTTTATTTTGTAGGCTATCAAAAAATTGCTTAAAGAGGCTAATAATTATGACCTTAAAATGTTTCTTAAAAAATTTAAAACTGCTTTTATTCTAGCCGAAATAAAACAAATGAAACTTTCTCCAGAAGAAAAAATATTATCAGACATACTGTGAAAATTTCCTTGCTCTGTTAAACATCATTTGGGAAATATATCTATTTTTTTAATCAAAGGGGGCTAATAATTCTGACTTTAACTATATATATATATATATATATATATATATATATATATATATATATATATATATATTAAAAGCCTGATCAAAAGAGATTACGAAACTGTGCCCCTGGATCAGGATAGCGGGAGACCGAAGCAGATGAGGAAGCTGTGGGCTCTTCTTGACAATAAGATAGAGTGAGTCATTTTCGCTTGCCATATGATAGTGAAGTGAACTGAATAGTGGTGTTTCATATGATTTATGTTTGTATCTACATGTTTTTTTTTTATTCATGATTGATCCATAACGTTATATTGCACAAAATAATTAAAGACTTGATTTGATGTTTTCTTCGCTATAACCGCTTTTTAACATCATGTTTCAGGAAAACTGAAACTGCGTGGTGGACGTCGGTCACGGTAACTTTTAATTCCAGGTTTTACTCTGGAAATTATTCATTTACAAATGAAGCACTGGGCAAATCATAGTATAATGATGTTTTTTTTTCTGTAGATAAACTAAAAATATATTGCTTGAGGGAGCTAATAATATTGAAATAAAAATTAAAACTGCTTTTATTCTAGCTGAAATAAAACGAGAAATAAGAAAAAGAAAAGAAAAAAGAAAAAATATTAAAGGAAATGCTGTGAAAAATTCCTTGCTCTGTTAAACATCATTTGGAAAATAACAAATCATTTAATTTGGGAAAGCAAATTCACAGAAGGGTGAATAATTCTGACTTAATGCAGAGATGATGCAAAAAAAGAGAGGGGAAAAAAAACACCAAATCACTTACGGGTGTAAAGTGTGCTTGATTGGGGCTGTAGTGATATTTGCTCATGAGTGCTCTGAGCTGTACTGAGTTCAGCTTATAGCATGTGGACTGAATCATCTGGGCATCTCGTGTAGAACAGGAGCTCATGGTCAGCAGCATTGTAGCCTGAGGGGAAACAGTATTATTTAAAACACCAGTATCATCATAGTGCAATGCTGGATTTTCATCACAGGGTTTCTGCAAGTTTAAGTCAAGTTTAAGACTTTTTAGACCATTATAAATGAAATTTTAGACTGCAGAGCTAAACACTAAGGATTACTTCATCAGTGGAAAAGATTTTTACTTGCCTCATGAAAAAAAATCCTAATTAATTATTTCTTATTTTAAATAATGTCAAAACTAGCTACAGAGATTAACAAGCTTTAAAACCTAATAAGTTTGGTGGGAGCATTGAAGATGAATCCAAAGAATCTTGATAACCTCAGGGAGTCCTGCAAGAACGCTTTCTTTTCCATTCCAGATGACTTTAATAATAAGTGATTTGATTCATTGCAGAGATGTATGGATGCAGTCCTCCAAGCTCATGATGGAGTCAGACACAATACTCATTCTGTCTCCACTGCAGCAGGACTTTATATTCTATACTG
Organism: Danio rerio; assembly: GCF_052040795.2. Lineage (NCBI taxonomy): Eukaryota > Metazoa > Chordata > Actinopteri > Cypriniformes > Danionidae > Danio > Danio rerio. Next base: position 7,324,657 of record NC_141037.1, read on the forward strand.
GACATTATTTCTGTTAAGTGACAAGACTTTTGTCTAAGCAAAGTCCGACTTTAATGTCCTAATGAAACCATTAAAAATCAAGGCATGATCATATTTTATTTTAGTCAAGTAATAAATAAAGGCCTTTGCTTTTCATATAAGCCACTTCTGATATGATCAACTAGAAGTTATTATTTTTTGTTCCTAAAACTTGGATAGACGAGAAGACTTTTGTCAGATAGTGTATTGTCTATAAATACACAGATTCCTTTTGAACAACTGTTATTTTAAGGAAGACAATCAAACCATATTGGTAAAGAGAGTTATAAAATAGAGTTCTGTTAAAAGATTTATTGAGATGGATTGTAGGTGATTAGATGGGTGTTGGCCTTATTGGGTTGCTTTACAAGGTGTCACGTTATAGAACGTATTAATTATTTGTTCATTATATATATATATATATATATATATATATATATATATATATATATATATATATATATATATATATATATATATATATATATATTATTATATAGGGTGAATTCAGGTAATCTGGGACACTTTCTGCAATTTTGACTTCAGCTCTCTATTTCAATGTCTATCTAACTTATTAGAAGCACATATTAGACTTTACTGAAATCCCTAAGATGTTTTCTAACCACCTAAGAAAACGTAATATAGATATTATACCGAGAAGAGCCATGCCACACTTATTAGTATTTTTGTGTCAAAAACAAAAATTATGCCTGAATTTGATAATCTGGGACAGGTCACTTTGTAATCTGGGACATATGTATTTGGCCTGAAAAAGTGTAAATTTGCCATATTTAGTGTGTGTGTGTGTGTGTGTGTGTGTGTGTGTGTGTGTGTGTGTGTGTGTGTGTGTGTGTGTGTGTGTGTGTGTGTGTGTGTGAGTTTGTGTACAGAACATTGTACATTCCATCTTTGTAGTCATTTAACTTATAAAGTCTCTAAATGCATATTTCTCCTATTTAAAGTCTGTCCCAGATCACCCAAACCATGCTGTCCCACATTATCAATCATATTTGATAATGTGGGACAACAAAAAATGTTAAAAAGAAAAAAAATCTAAAAAACATTTTAAACACTTTAATACAAATTTTGTTACTTGAATAGATTACAAACATAATTTGACAACAATTGTGAACATTGTCTTATTTATGACAGGTTTATGTCCTTAACATTAATCCAGTCAGAATCCTATGTCACTAACCTTGTCATCTAATTTTGATGAGAGCCCTGTCCCCCCTCTGTGTAACCCCCCAATGAAGTCTTGTGATCTCACTCACATGAACTCCATGCTAAATTTATAATAAAAGTATTGTTGCCTGAATTTTGTTAGAACATAAATAAATAATTAAATAAATAAATAAATAAATAATTTACCCTATATATATATATATATATATATATATATATATATAGAGAGAGAGAGAGAGAGAGAGAGAGAGAGAAAGAGAGAGAGAGAGAGAGAGAGAGAGAGAGAGAAAGAGAGAGAGAGAGAGAGAGAGAAAGAGAGAAAGAAAGAGAGATTTGTGTTTTATTTATGCATTTGGAGCTGATGTGTTGTGCGCATGCGCAGGTCTCTCTCTCTCGCTTAAGAGCAGCGCTTTATTGCTGTCCAGCTGTGTTGAGAGTGGGAGCATATATAAGCTGGAAGAGAGGAACAAAGGACGGATCTTTCTGCTCAGTGCAGGTCGCAAATCTCCGTCGTCGCCGCCGCTGTTGTTACGAGCGTCTCCTATCTCCTGCCCCAGACTGTTGGTTGACTTACTGGTGTGATTGATTCATTTCGTTAACTGAAAATTTAATCATTTTCTAAACTGCTCGCCGTTAGATCTGAGCCTGTTGCTTTTCACTTATTTTATATATATATATATATATATATATATATATATATATATATATATATATATATATATATATATATATATATATATATATATATATATATATGTATATTATTTTGGTTATGAATAGAAGCGGTAGGTTGGGAATCGCCATTTACTTTAAAAACGTTTTCTCCTGGTTTGTGGCAGCGAGGAAGAAAGGGAAGCTTGTTGTAATTTTATTTGGGGTACTTTTTATTTTAGCGGGTAAGTTAGAAATATTTCCCCGCAAGTTAGCTGTGCTTTTTTTTTCTATTTTGGCCTGGATTCCCTTCCGAAGAGATGCTTCTAATATTTTTGTTGTCTAAGAAAATAACAAACCTTGTTACGACTTGATAAACGTTGTGATCATTGTGAGTTGGGACAGGAGAAGGGGAAATCCCTGAATTAAGTATTGAAGTTTAATTAATTCATTTATTTATTTACACTCTTGTTATTGTTCCCACCAACCCTAGACTGGTCGGGACGTAACTATGGCCATAGAAAAATTAAAACCAGTTTAAAATTATTAAAGACCCTCAAGACAATATTTTAGTCAATTTAAAAAATTTAAGGCCTAAAATTTTGTTTTTGAAATTCAAGACATATTAAAGTACACATGAAGTCAAAACCCTATGCATTTTTTAACTTGCATTGCTTGTTCTGTGGTCAACAATTCATTTGTGCATATCATTAAGAAACAAAAATAGTTTGCCCTTGTAATCTAAAATTGAAATCTGAAAATGCACTTCCTGTTTAGTTTAGGTTAAATTGTCAGATTAGGTCTGTCTGAGGTATTGGGCGTGGCTAACATACTTAACCACGCCCCTCCAGCTGTCAGTTTTGACGCCAAACAGAAATGGTGAGGAGGAGGAGTCTGTTAGGATGCAATAACTCTCCCCAAACCCTTTTCCCCATCTTTCTAATAGAAAGTCCTACTTTACTACATCCAATCAGCTTGCAGCAGAAAAAACAAGCCACGCCCACTGCTTTCTCATTTAATTTTCCATTTCTAGGAACTATATGTCAACTTTGCGTCAATATACGAAAAAAATAAACGATCGCAGCTTCCACTTCATGCAGACTTTAAGGGTGCTTTCACACTTGGTTCAATTGCCTGGACCGTACCCAAGTTTGATTGTCCCCCCTTGCCACCTTCTCGGTTGGTTTGTGTTCACACTGTCTTTTTTCCTTTTGAACCCCGCACATCGCGGTCATTCTGCTTTAACTGAAGCTTTTAGTTTTGGACATACAGACAGTGACTCGTGTCCATCTGCCGCAAAAATATTATCAACATTCAGAAGATCACACAGTGTCTGCAGAAGCAGAAGGAGACAAGCAGACATCACAGTGTTTGCCCTAGGTCAGTCCCGCTTGTCTCCAAGGTACAAAGCGTGACACACAGACACACACTCGCACACGCACACATACACATACACACACACAAACGAACGAAAGTTATGAAAACGATAGTTTGTTGTACAGTTGGCGGTTCACTTCCGTTATTTGGTACGATTGCGTACACATCAGAGGTGAACCGTCCTAGAGTTCGCATGAACCGTACCCCAGACCACCTCTTTCAGGCGGACTCAGGTACGGTTTACAGGTGCGCACCCGAGTTCAGAAGACATGTTCACAGCAAAATGTACTATGACGTCAAATGAACCCATGTGCGGACCACAAGCGCTAATGTGAAAGCAACCGAAGACTTTTTTAAGACTCCGCAGACACACTGCATCATCTTCATTTTAGATCTGCTATACCTGGATTAAGCGGCTGAGATGGCAGTCGACGGCGAGCTCCAGGCCTTGTCTTTCCGCCCAGGCGTCCACGTGTGCGAGGCGTCGCCGTAGAGTTTGCCCCCAGTACTTTGAGCAGAGCGTGGATCCTGGAGCTGTGATCCGGTTCAAGATCCAGGAGCCCATGAAGTGAAAGAGCTGAGAGAAGAGCTGGATGCTTAGAGCAGGATTAACCCGGCATCTTCTCAACAAACTCATGGTCCTTATGAGAGTGCTCAAGACGCCTTCTGGGGGAAAAGAAGTGAGAAAGCATTCTTTATTAGAGAGGCACTGAAATAAAGATTCTGGGCCAAAACTGAAACTCTGGATGCACTTGACAAGGCAAAGCAAGTTTATTTATATAGCACATTTCATACACAATGGTACTTCAAAGTGCTTTACATAAACCAGAATGATAGGAAGAAGTGTAAAAAATAAAAACAACAAAGAATAAAAATGATTGAAAACGTATAAAAAATGTGTTAAAACAGGCTTCATTCATTCAGTCATTCATTCATTTTCCTTCGGCTTAGTCCCTTTATTATCAGGGGTCACCACAGTGGAATGAACTGCCAACTATTCCAGCATATGTTTTACACAGCTGATGCCCTTTTAGCCACAATCAAGCACTGGGAAACACCCAAACACTCTCACATTCACTCGCACACTCATACACTCTGGCCAATTTAGCTTATTAAATTCACCTATAGCGCATGTGTTTGGACTGTGGGGGAGGCCAGAGCACCCAGAGGAAACCTACGCCAACAGAGGGAGAACATGCAAACTCCACACAGAAATGCCAACCTGCCCAGCTAGGACTCGAATCAGTGACCTTCTTGCAGTGAGGCGACAGTGCTAACCACTGTGCTGCCTGAAACGGGTTGTAAATGAATAAAAAATAAAAGAAATACACAATAGTGTGATCTGTCAGACGTAGCACACTTTTCTGAAAACCCAAACCAAAGATGCTTTGCAATAATTATTAATTATTTATCATATAATGTAATCCTGTACGACTTTTTAAACTTAACCCAATAACTTAGACTATACTAACTTTGAAAATCACAACCTTTTGACTTGTTTCTCTTTTAGACAAAAAATCGAAAATGACAAAATATTTTTAGCCGCTGAAAATTACGTGCATCCCTCCTCTTTATTTATGACAGTACAAGAACGTCATCAATCCACATGCATTTTTTGTTTTGTTTGTTGCATTTGAAGCAATTTTAAGGGATCGTTCACACAAAAATGAAAATCATCTCATGATCTATTTTCTCTCATGTGGTTTTAAACCTGTATGATTTTCTGTCTCCTGTTAAATATTTTTTTTTCAGTAATTTTCATTATAAAAGTTATATAAATAATTTAATATTCATTCATTCATTTTCTTGTCGGCTTAGTCCCTTTATTAATCTGGGGTCGCCACAGCGGAATGAACCGGCAACTTATCCAGCAAGTTTTTACGCAGCGGATGCCCTTCCAGTTGCAACCCATCTTTGGGAAATAATTTAATTTTATTAAATATAAAAATTAAAAGATATAAAAATTGTTTTAGATATTGTTCATATTAAAGTAATAGTTTACACTGCAAAAATATCCTTAAATTAGCAGTTTTCCTTATTTTGTGATTCATGTTTTTATATTTCCCTGTTTATTTATGCTTTTGAATTGCATTATGGAATCTTAATCTTTCTTCCAACAACTTTTAACCTGGAAGAGTTTGAAAAAGTGACTTTTATTAACATTTCTAATAGTCTAAAGTGATGTTGTCACGGTCAGACAAGGAAGACAAAGAGGGATAAAACTTCAAGGTATTTATTCAGGCATTGCAACAACAGATGTAACATGAAGCAGGAGAATGGCGTTGTAGAGGGTGAGCGATCTCACACACACACAGTTCAGTGGATAACCACAGTATATTGGTGATACGTCAACATAAGAATAGTCACTTCCCTTAAACAGGTGTATCTGCCTTTGCAAGAGAAAAAGAACATCCACAGAAGAGTACATGAGAATCCAGGAGAGAAGATGAGGAAGACCATGCGTCTTTGATTCCAGCCAAAGACATGGGGCTCTATTTTGACAATACAGGCGTAAAGTCTGAAGCGCAGGGCGCAAAAGCATTAAGGGCATGTCCGAATCCACTTTTGCTATTTTAAGAACAAAAAAATCCACTATGCGCCATGGCACATGGTCTAACAGGGTTGAGCTAATTCTTTTAATAAGTTATAGGTGTGTTTTGAGAATAAACCAATAAACCAGACTCTCATCTCCCGTTCCCTTTAAGAGTCAGTTGCGTCGTGCCATAGCGCATTTGCTATTTACATGACGACTTTGTAAGTGGAAAAACTGAGCACTTCACTAGGGAGAAAACAGTTAAACAGACAGTACAGCTCGAGAATGAGAGATAAGGCATTCTCATTCTTTACTTTCACTTTCACTCTCGTGGATAGGGTAACGTGTTGTACGCACAGACATCCATTAGCCTATACATAATTTCGTTTATTAAGCGCAAATATTTGTTTCAAAACCATTTCTAAATTCAGTTCTAGTTTCCAGCAAACGAATAAATGAAAAATAATAACAAAGTGTGTTCAAAAAAACTGAATTATTTTCACATGCTGTGCCCTATATGGTCTAAAACCTGACAGGTGGGCAAATGTAAGCTTGTTTTTAATAAAAAGAATATAAATATGCATATAATAAATAACACTGCTAATAATAGTAACATTATACAACAGCAAATTGTCATGAATAAACTAAAAAAAAACCTGAGATGAAAAAGGCATGGAAGCATGGTTTTTATATTTATGTAGGCAAGAAAATAATAATTTTTGTAATATTTTAATTCTTTTTCATATGTTACGATATTTGCGTATTGCTGTACATCCCGTGTGTATTAAGCAATGTTTAAGCGAGGCGAACAAACTAACGCGCTCTGCGCTGGACTTTGGACCTCCTCTTAAACTGGTCTATTAAACAGTGTATTTTAGTTGCTCAAAATAGCAACGCGCCAGCAATGTGCCTCAACACGCCTCCTATTTTTGACCAGAACGCCTATAGGGGCACATATGAGAGCAAATGCATTTGCCATTTAAACAGCGTGCTGCAAAACGTCAAAACCACTCTTGCGCCAAGCTGAAACTAGTAAACAACAATTGCGTCGCGCGTTGTGCCGCATTGCGCAGGGTGTATGATAGGGGCCTGAGTGTGTGAGGTGAGTATTTATAGTGCGTGGTGATTGCAAATGATCAGTAATCAGGTGAGGGTTCACAGGTGTGGTGTGTGGTGGATAGTGAGGGTGAGCAGTGATTGGGAACAAAGGAACAAGCTGAGGGTGTGACCGATGTATTGTCTGGGTTGGTGTTGTATGCTACAAATATCTTGTAAAAAACTGCCAATACATTTTCTGTTATTTTACAAACTTATTTTTCTCCATATTATTTATTTTACATTATATTATTTGAAAATACTAAAGTGTCAATAAAAGTCACTTTGTTAAACTGTAGAGTTTCACAACAGAACAACAAAAGTCGACAGAGCAGAGATCAACATCCCATAATGCAATTCACAACCACAAATAAACAGTAAACACTTGTAAATCACAAAATACAGACAATGTTAATCAACAGATATTTTTTGCACTGCACCCAAACATAAATACTACGGCATAATTTACCCACCTGCGATTCATGCTCCCTGAATATGACTTTCTTCTGTCAGACGAACACATTCGGGGTAGTTTAAATTTTTATCCTGGCTCTTCCAAGCTGTATAATGGTGTTGGGTAGTTGCCCTTTTATTAAAGCTTCCAAAAGTGCCGAAATTCATCATCAAAATAACCCATATGCCTCCAGGGGCTTAACACATGTCTTATGAAGTTTTTGTGTTTTGTAAATTAAAACAGCTTCAATCATTGGCTTCCAGCAGTGGCCGAGTGCATGACTGACGTATTAAATGCATGGAGCTGATTTAAACAGAAATTTCGCAATAGCTTAACATTTTACCTATTTCTTTTGCCTGAGCGCTTTCCTTTTTTCCGTCAGCAAAGAATGCAGGTAGGTGATTTTCAAGCTCAACCTGAAGCCGATGTGACAGATACCTGAGGAAACATTTATGCGTCATTAAACATTCAAAACGCATTGCTCTAGCTGTAAACATCTTAAAGCAGATGCTCTTTTAGCACACCTGAAAGCCGTCTGCACAAGCTGAGCGAGGGTGTTTTGAGTCGGCACTGTGATGCAGCACAGATCTCTGTCCCGCCTGATGAAGTTCAGCAGCTCAGACGCGTTAGCCATCCAGAAAGCAAGAGACACCGCAATATTCCTCTGTTTCTGCAAGAGAATGAAACATGAATGTAAATCCAATTGTATTGTATTATTTACATATACTTTACTTAAATGAACTGATGTTTATTAACAGAAATTAACAAACAAAAAGATTATAAAAATAGTCACAGAATTTTCCATGTCGATGATTAACGTGAAAATGTGTAAAAGTAAAGTCGGTAGCACTTTAATTGAATGGGGTGTTCGTAAAACTGTCATGAAACCTTCATAATCATGACATGACAATGTGAATGAGATTTTATGCATGCTTATAACAACTGTTATTAAGTGTCATTCGCTCAATTCTGACATTTTAAATGCAAAGATGACATTGTTTGTTATGAAAACTTGACATAAACGAATACATCACAACCGGTGGGGGAAGCAGTAGTGAAGTATAGTGCTGTCGCCTCACAGCAAAAAGGTTGCTGGTTCGAGCCTCGGCTCAGTTGGCGTTTCTGTGTGGAGTTTGCATGTTCTCCCTGCGTTCGCGTGGGTTTCTTCCAGGTGCTCCGGTTTCCCCCACAGTCCAAGGACATTTGGTACAGATGAATTGAGAAGGCAAAATTTTCCATAGTGTATGATTGTGTGTGTGAATGTGTGTGTAGATGTTTCCCAGAGATGGGTTGCGACTGGTTGGGCATCCGTTGCATAAAAACTTGCAGGATAAGTTGGCGGTTCATTCCGCTGTGGCGACCCCGGATTAATAAAGAAACTAAGCCGACGAGAAAATGAATGAATGAATGAAAGAAGCACAACTGGTTTTGTCTTTGTCATGACAACTTGACATTTTTAGACAATAAAACCTGTCCTAATAAACATGATTGTCATGAAGCCATTATAAACGTAATTTATTTTCTCACAGCGCCATTATTATTTCTGTTTACCCTCAACTATAGTGGTACAAGCTGAATTTGTCATTAAAATGTCATTAAATATTCATGACGCTCTTAAAATTATTTTAATCAGATGGCAATTACACTTTTAATGAGAGATTTTATTGATAACATAAAAGATTTAATTGATACAGTTTGGTGGAAAGAATTTAATTGGAAAGTAAAAATGAGGTACTTTAATACTCCTTTTGTAATATACACAGTTGAAGTCAGAATTATTAGCCCCCCTTTGATTTGATTTTTTATATTTCCCAAATGATGTTTAACAGAGCAAGGAAATTTTTACAGTATGTCTGATAATATTTTTTCTTCTGGAGAAAGTCTTATTTGTTTAATTTCGGCAAGAATAAAAGCAGTTTTTAATTTCTTAAACACAATTTTAAGGTCAAAATGATTAACCCCTTTAGGCTAATTTTGTTTTTAACTGTCTACAGAACAAACCATTGTTATACAATAACTTGCCTAATTACTCTATCCTGCCATGTTAACCTAATTACCATAGTTAAGCCTTTAAATGTCACTTTAAGCTGTTTAGAAGTGTCAAGTCAAGTATTATTTACTGTCATCAAGACGAAGATAAAATAAATCAGTTATTAGAGATGAGTTATTAAAAGTATAATATTTAGAAATGTGTTGAAGAAATCTGCTCTCCGTTAAACAGAAATTGGGCAAAAAAATAAACAAGGGGGCGAATAAATCAGGGTGCCTAATAATTCTGACTTCAATTGTACATATGTTAAAGGAGCATCTGTGACTTTGTGTTGGAGAAAATGTGGTAAAATTGGACATCATACCCACATTTTTTGGGACTGTCCTAAGATTCAAGAATTTTGAAAAAATGTTAAAAAAAGAAATAGATAAGACATAAGATATAGAAATACCCCTTGATCCAGTTATGTGCTTATTGGGAGCACTGTCCAAAGAAATGTTTAATGAAGAAACAGGATTTGTCCTAAGTATATTATTACTGGTTGCAAAAAAATGATAACAGTGCATTGGATGGAGGGAAGTTCTCCAAAGGTGGCTCAGTGGATTTAGAGACTTAAACAGGTCTATATAATGGAAAAAAAATGACTGCACATCTACAAATGAAGACTGATATTTTTCTGAAGAGGTGGAAAAGTATTACAACATATTTAGATATGTATATTTAGAGGTTGCTTAACCTATCATTACTGTGTAATTTAATGTAACTACAATGAAACACAATGTGACTTGATGTACAAGTGTATCCCCTGTAAAGTAATTATGATGGCAATGCCTATTATTTAAATTTGTATTATTATTATTTAAATTTTTTTAATTATGATTATGATTTCACTAATATTTATTTTATTTTATGTGTCCCCCATGTGTAAGGGGTTAAATGGTTGGGGAAGGGGTTGTTCTGTAAAACAATATATTGAAAAAATCTTAAATAAAAAGTAAAAAATAAAATAAAAAGATAAATACAGTTTGTTCCACTGATATTAATGATATATAATCATGACAAATATAATGTCCTTGGAATATAACTCCTTGATCTGTTCAACATCAAACATAAAAAATTAAAATAAAAATAAAAAAATAATACAATTTAAAAAAAAATCACAGGGGGCTAATAATTTACTATATAATACTTCAAGTGTAGATTAGGGATTCAATTGTGATCAATACACTTACAGGCTTTTATTTACCTGAATGACATCCTGAATCATCCGCACAATCTTTTCAAACACCAGGCAGATTTTCTGCTCAGTCTGCTTGTGGGATTTATTTCTCTGGCTGGTTTTGCTGGTTAAGAATCGTCCGACCAGATAAAACACGTACGCCGGCGACAGCTTGAAGTGAATGGTGGAGCTGTTAATATCGTTTATGACAGAAAGCAAGAAAGAGTCCTCATCTGAAAACAGAAATGAATGGCATACACATGATAAGAACTTGAGAAGTGCATATATTCCTGCAAACAGAGTGGTTTTATTGTACCTTTCTCCTTTAAAGAAATGCTGAGCGGGAGAGTCCACTTCATTTCTAAGTCGTCTTGTTTAGTGCTTCAATAAAAAAATAAAAAAAAGAAATGTTCATTTTAAGGGGGATGTTGACTTGTGGTTAAGTATAACAGGCATATAATGATCAAAATACAGTATAGCAAATAGCAAACTTGCAAAAAGCTAGAATTATACAGTACTGTGCAAAAGTCCTAAGCACCAGACCAGCTTTGTTGCCTTAGGACTTTTGCACAATATCTAATCAATCAGTCCCTTCATTAAAAACAAACAGAAAATATAAGAAATAATGTGCGGTGTTATATCACGCCTATTTTAGCACTTTCCAGAGCTCTTTTAGGTTTAGAGTGTCTCATCATTTTTTTTCTGTCCAGGTGATCTCATACAGCCTCTATAATATTCAGGTCTGGACACTGTGAAGGCCATTTCATGACTGTCTGTGTTTCATCAGCTGTTTTCTGTCTCCAAATAGGATTTCACTGCAATTAGTGAACCATTATATATCCATTCACATATCTATCATACTGCTAGTAAAAGAACAGATTTAATGTTGGCCTAAAACGTTTGCACAGTACTGTATATCACATTCAGAAATTACATAACACTCCCAAGTTGACAATTTACTCGTATTGTACAAGATTTACATTGGTAACGATTTCCTGCGGAATCTACAGCAATTTAGTGGGAGCTGTTCACCAGTAACTTAATAAATAAAGCAATAATACTATATTTACTGTGATAGCACCATTTATCTTGCTGTATACTGTATGTATTTACAGTATTGCATGTTTACTGTAAAATTTAAATTAAAAACTACTTTTATTCTAGCCAAAGTAAAACAAATAAGACTTTCTCCAGAAGAAAAAAATATTATCAGACATACTGTGAACATTTCCTTGCTCTGTTAAACATCATTTGGGAAACATTAAAAAATAAATAAATAAAATAAAGTTTAAAAGGGGCCAATAATTCTGACTTCAACTATGTGTGTGTGTGTGTGTGTGTGTGTGTGTGTGTGTGTGTGTGTGTGTGTGTGTGTGTGTGTGTGTGTGTGTGTGTGTGTGTGTGTGTGTGTGTGTGTGTGTGTATATATATATATATATATATATAATGCTAGTAAAATTGCTAAAAAACTGATAAAAAAAAACTTTTGCTAAAAAACTTTAAAAACTGATCAGATAAATATTTGTTGATTTATTTTTGTTTTATTGTTGAACACCAGTTTTATAAATCTGTTTTTTTATGAGAAATATTTAGTTTAAACTTGCATACAAATTCATTTATTCCAGTGGTGCGATTTTTCCATTTTTAATTAATAAAAAAAGAGTGTCATGTGTTAAAAAATGCGGTCAAACCATGATAAAAAAAAAAAACAAATTTAAAATGTAAAAAAAATGTAAAAAAAAAAAAATTCACTCAATGTTAAGTTGCTGATCAGATTGTTTTAATTGTAAAATGTTAAGTTATGACTACAATGTGTAAATCCAGTCCAAACTTGTTTAAAATGCAAAAAACGTACTGTATATTAAACATGGATCATGATTGTTAAAATATATCTTATTTAAAAGCACGAATGCTTCATAACCAGCTTCTGGGAACAAAAATTCATCAAAAATTGTGATATTCTACCTGTAGGCTTTACTTTCAGAGACATCTTTTTTCTTCGGTTTGTTTTTAATCTTCTCTTTCCTTGATAACGTCCTTTTGAAATTCTCGATGACTCCAACCTTGTCCTTATTTTCCACACAGCCATTCTGAAGCGAGAGGATTGATCGCACACTTGAAAAACCATTCAATTTATTCATTCATTATTCATCAGGGATCGCCACAGCAGAATGAACCACCAACTTATCCAGCATATGTTTTACACAGCGGATGCCCTCCCAGCTGCAACCCATCTCTAGGAAACATCCATACACTCTCATTTGCTATGGCCAATTTAGTTTATTCAGTTCACCTAAACCGCATGTTTGGAGAATCCGGAGCACCCAGAGGAAACCCACGCCAACACGAGGAGAACATGCAAACTCCACACAGAAATGCCAACTGACTCTGCCAGTACATGATCCAGAGATCTTCTTGCCGTGAGGCGACAGTTACATTTCAAAATCCTGATATTTATCTTTCATACACTCAAAAAAATTACGTTTGCTGTTTGTTTAAACTAAATGAGCTGAAGCAAGGACTTTTTTTGCGACAACTTAATTGTTTTATGTTTAATCCACTTGAATTTATAAAACGAATTTAACTGCTTCTGTTAACTCAACACAAATCGATTGTGTGGAACCCAGCATTTTTTAAAGTGTACAATCAAAAATTATTTGGCTGCTTGTTCAAACTAATTTAAAATGAGATAAATCAACATTAGGCACGCTAAATTGTCCGTAGCGTATGAGTGTGAATGAGTATGTACTGTATGGATGTTTCCCAGAGATGGGTTGCAGCTGGAAGGGCATCCACTACGTAAAACCAACACAATTTCACGGCAATTTGTAAGTTGTTGATTTAGTGGCTAATTCCTATGAGTTTGTACAATCTAATTCGTACAATTTTGTACGACTTGCTCATTCCCCAATGACGGTTGGGTTTAGGGGTGGGATTAGGTGCCACGCCTCCTTTTTAAAATCGTACAATTTCGTACGACTGAACTCGTAAGAATTCGTACGAATTAGCCACTAAACTGGCAAAACGTAAAATACCTAAGTTTTCTTGTGAGATCAGGCTGGTAAAACATATGCTGCATAATTTGGCAGTTTATTCCACTGTGGCGACCCCAGATTAATAAGGGTACTAAGCCGAAAAAAAATATTTGAATGAATAAAATGAATCAACAATGAGCAGCACGGTGGTGCAGCATGTAGTGCTGTTGCCTCACAGCAAGAAGGTCATTGGTTTGGGTCTCGACGTGGTCAGTTGGCAGTTCTGTGTGGAGTTTGCCTGTTTTCCCCATGCAATGTAATGTGTATTTATATAGTGCATTTATTGTGTATGGCCATACACCCAAAGCGCTTCACAATCATGAGGGGGGGGCTCTTTAGACCACCACTAGCGTGTAGCATTCACTTGGATGATGCGACGGCTGCCACAGGACAACGGCGCCAGTGCGCTCATCACACACCAGCTATTGGTGGAGAGGAGAGACAGTGATAGAGCCAATTTGGTGGATGGGGATGATTGGGAGGCCATGATCGTAAGGGCCGATAGAGGGACTTTGGCCAGGACACCGGGGTTACACCCCTACTCTTTACGAGAAGTGCCATGGGATTTTTAATGACCACATAGAGTCAGGACCTCGGTTTAACGTCTCATTCAGAAGACGGCGCCCACTGACAGTGTAGTGTCACCTTCAATTTTACTATGGCATTAGGACTCATGCAGACCACAGGTTGAGCGCCCCCTGCTGGCCTCACTAACACCCCTTCCAACAGCAACCTGGTGTTCCCATGTGGTCTCCCATCCAGGTACTGACCAGGCTCAGCCCTGCTTACCTTCAGTGAGTAACCGGTCTTGGGTTGCAGGGTGAAATGGCTGTGGCCGTGTTGGCTTGGTGTTACATGCCTGGGGGTGTGGCTCAGTTGTTCCCTCCTCCTCCTGTTCTTCTAAAATCTAGGTGTTCCGATTGGCTCGCAGAGTTTTCACAAGTGGACCAATCAGAAGAGGACAGGGGTCATTAAAGCACTCCAGTGATGACTCGAACCAGACTGAAGGGGGGTGATCCTTGTCTCTTGTCACTGCTCTGTCTTTCTGTGAGACATTTGTGTGCCTGTCCTGTTCTCTGGTTCGCTTTAAGTTGTTTTTTTTTTTTTTTTTTTTAATTGTACATCTATTCTGAATGCCCATGCTTAATCTGCTTAACTACTAAAATGGAAGGGAAAGTGAAGTACGTCACGTTAAAAACATTTTACACACACATATTTGATTCTCTGTTAATCCTTTAGGTCGGAAGTGGGCGCTACCCTTTGTCTGTGTTTTCCATTGAGTGCAGTTTAGTGAGGGGTGTGTGAATAAAGAGTAAATAAAGCTAACCACTTTTGTGTCGATCAATAGCAGCTAATGTCTCAGGGAAATTTTTTAAATGTTGTGTTATAATTATGTTTAGCCCTTTTCATCCTTCGAGTCACACAGTGCGTAACACGTGGGTTTCCTCCGGGTGCTCTGGTTTCCCCCACAGTCCAAACACATGCGCTACAGGTAAACAGGACGAAACTAAATTGGCCGTAGTGTATGAGTGTGTGTGAATGTGAGAGTGTTTCCAAGTACTGGGTTACAGCTGGAAGGGCATGTGTATAACATATGCTGGAATAGTTAGTGGTTCATTCCACTGTGATGTCCTCTGATAAATAAGGGACTAAGCCGAAAAAAACTGAAAGAATCAATGACTGAAAGAACAATTCTTGAGTTTTTTTTTTAAGACAAGTAAATAGTTTTATGTTCAATCCACTTACATTTGCAAAAACAACTTAATAGGTGTGTTGGGACAATATGAAGGAATCAGGTGAAACCCCGCATTTTCTACAGTGTATTTGTGTATTATAGTAAAATGTCAGTGACTTCACACACCTGTAAAGTTGCACAACTCGCATTCCTCAAGACAAATCGTCCATCGGCGTCTTTATTCCAGCTGAGTTGAAGCATTAAAGGCTTTTCCGAAAGGTGTAATCGTCTTTCCTCTAAATGTCAAAAACACTGAACATTCAGTGGCTGAAAACAAAGACTGAGAGCACTAATACAGCTGAAGTTGTTCTCCTTTCAAAATATTTCCCAAATGATGTTTAACAAAACAAGAAATTTTTCACAGTATTTCCTATAATATTTTTTCTTCTGAAAAAAGTCTTGTTTTATTTCAGCTAGAATAAAAGCAGTTTTTAATTTTTTAAACACTATTTTAAGGTCAATATTATTAACCCCCTTTAGCTATATTTGCTTTCGATTGTCTACAGAACAAACCATTGTTATACAATGACTTCCCTAATTACCCTAACCTGCCTAATTACTTTAATTAACCCTTTGAATGTCACTTTAAGCTGAAAACTAGTATCATGAAAAATATATATTATTTACTGTCATCATGGCAAAGATAAAAGAAATCAGTTAATATAAATAAGTTATTGGGCTCTATTTTGACGGTCCATGCACAGAGCGCAAAACACAGGGCGCAAATGCTTTCAGGGCGTGTCAGAACAAAGTTTTGCTAATTTAAGGACGGGAAAATCTGCTTTGCGCCATGGTGCATGGTCTAAAAGGGTTGAGTTTATTTTCTTAATGAGTTACAGGTGTGTTTTGAGTATAAACCAATTAGAGTCTCATCTCCCATTCCCTTTAAGAGTCAGCTGCGTCACGCCATAAGCGCATTTGCTATTTACAGGATGCAAAGTAAGTCTGAGTAAAACTGAGTATTTCACTAGCAAACAGTAAACATTTTTTTAACAGAAAACTGTTAAACAGAGCATCTACTGTTTGAGAATAAGAGATAAATTATCTACTTTCACATTCGCTCTTGGGTAGGGAAACTTTAAGCACACATCAGTTAGTCTATAAATAATTAATTTTGTTTGTTAAGCGCAAATATTCGTTTTAAAACTATTTCTAAATTCAGTTCTAATTTCCAGCAAACGAATAAATGAACAATAATAACGAAGTGTGTTCAAAAACCTGAGTTATATCCTAAAACACATGCTGTGCACCATATGGTCTAAAACCTGACAGGTGGGCAAATCTAAGCTTGTTTTTAATAAAACAAAAATAAATATGGATATAATAAATAATACTGCTAATAATAATAACATTATACAAAAGCAAATTGTTATGAATGAACTGAAAAAGCCTCCCGAGATGAAGAAGACATAAAAGCAGTGATTTTTCATATTTATGTAGGCTAGAAAATAATATGTTTTGTAATATTTTAATCCTTTATATTTATATTCTATATCTATTCTTAATATATCCTATATCAATCCTTAATATTAAAAATTTTTCATATGTACAGATATTTGCCAATTGCTCACTTGTGCGTATTAAGCTGTGTGTAAGCGAGGCGCAACTCTGCGCCGGAGTTTAGACCGGGTTTGTTTTGGTCTAATGAAAAATCTATTTTAGTTTCTCAAAATAGCAACGCGCCAGCAGTGCGCCTCAGAACGCCTTCCTTTTTAGACCAGAACGCCTATGGGCGCACATCTGAGCGCTAATGCATTTGCCTCAAAACGACTCTTGCGCCAAGCTGAAACTAGCAAACAAGTATTGCGTAGCGCCTTGCGCCACATTGCGCCGGGTGTATGATAGGGCCCATTAAAACTGTTATGATTACAAATGTGTTGAACAAAATCTTTTAGTTAAACAGAAATTGGGGAAGAAAATACATAAAGGGACTAATAATTCTGACTTCAACTGTATGTTAAATTATACACTGTTCTCACCTTGATTTTCTAGGACCTCGTAGAGCGAATATGGGAAAAGTTGCAGGTTTCCATCATGCTGAACCTTCTCCAGCAGGGTTTCAATGATCTCTTGTGTGGTAGAAGTGCTTGAGATGCAAATGCATTTGGTGGCACAGTTTCCTGAAACATCGTCTTGGAGGTAGAAACGAACAACTCCATGAACTACAGAGTCCTAAAGAATAATAAAAAAAGTAGATTGTTTAACCCTTATGTTTTGTTTAAATTGAATACCCTTTCATTATGTTGGGGGCTGTTTTTGCCCCATTGACCTCCATTATTAAGCCATAACAGCGTATAATCATGCATTCTTGATTGTTGGTGGTTTTCCCTGTTGGGAAGAGGTACATTGTGTCATTTTTACTGTTGATCATCAGTTGGCAGCATTAACCCTTTAGAGAGGCCTGTGCCATAAAAGGCTTTTCTGGCTTTTATATGGAGTTCTATGGAGTAAAACAGCAGATTATAGTGTCTGTGCAGAAATACCCTTACTGTGTTTAACAAAATTAAATCCTAAAAATTTTAGACGAATTTATTTCATTTTATTTATTAAAACAATGGAGTGTTGACCAAATGGCTGCTCTTTCATTCATTATTCAACAGGGGTCGCCAAAGTCGCCAAAGTGGGATCGCCCAATTCACCAATACAGCATGTGTTTGGATTGTGGGGGAAACCGGAGCACATGGAGAGAAACCCACGCCAACATGAGGAGAACATGCAAACTCCACACAGAAACACCAACTGAACCAGCCGAGGCTCGAATCAGTGACCTTCTTGCTGTGAGGCCACAGTGCTAATCGCTGAGCCACTGTGTCGACCATTTTGATACATATTTGTATCAATATGTATAATACGACTTTCTCCAGAAGAAAAAATATTATCAGACATACTGTGAAAATTTCCTTGCTCTGTTAAACATCATTTGGGAAATATTTAAAAGACAAGAAAATTCAAAGGGCGCTAATAATTCTGACTTCAACTGTATATGATATGTAATAATGTGCATCTGTTATTCATTAATGAACCGAACATCAAGAGGATCAAGTCAAAAAACAAAAACTAAACAAAAAAATAGCTATAAATCTATTATTATTATAAGCTATTATTAATAACCCAAATATCAAGAAGATCTATAGCTTAAAAAAAACTAAAACAAAAACTAAATAAATCCCATGCGTGATCTTTTCTGTTTCAGATACATATTTGTGATAACATATTTGTAACATATTGCAATAATATGCACGTGCTATGTAATAATATGCATCTGTTTCATTCATTAATAACCCAAACATCAAGAAAATCAAGTCAGAAAACTAACCAAAACTAAACAAAACAATAACTACAAATCCTATTTGACCCTCTTTATATTTCAGATACATATTTGTATATGCAGTTATTATTCATAATAATAACCCAAACATCAAGATCATCGTCAAAAACAAAACAAACAAAAACTAAATAAATAAATAACTACAAATCCTTTTCTATTTCATATACATATTTGGGTCCCACTTTATATTAAGTGTCCCTAACTACTATGTACTTACTTTTTAAAAATAAATACAATGTACTTACTGTGTTTATAATGCATTTGAGAACACTTGTGGTGCTTTTGGGTTGGGATAGAGGTTGGGTTATGGACAGGTTTGGTGGTGTGGGTAGGTTTAAGGCAGGGGTCGGCAACCCAAAATGTTGAAAGAGCCATATTGGACCAAAAAAAACAAAAAACAAATATGTTTGGAGCCGCAAAAAATGTAAATCCTTATATAAGCCTTATAATGAAGGAAACACATGCTGTATGTGTGTATATAGTAGCTATATTAGCCTACTATAAAAATGACTAAGTTGGCTACAAATACATAATGAGCCTTCATGATTAAATAGCCACTGAAATCAAGTGGTTGGTCACCATCTGTGAACGGTTTTCCATGCTTTATAATCTCCCGGTTTGTTTACAACAGCCACCTGCCTGGCATCCCGCCCTGCTGATAGAAACCTGTGTCGCAGGCTATGACGCAAATCTTCGTTGACAGAAATGTTGAAATTAAATATTAACTCTACACACTTTTACAGCATTTGAAAACGTTAAAAATGTTTGTCCTCCTATAGAAATCATATTAAAACAAAAATATATACTAACCTTCCCCATCTTTTTGAACATTTTTGAAAAAGCTTCAGGGAGCCACAAGGGCAGCGCTAAAGAGCCGCATGCGGCTCTAGAGCCGCGGGTTGCTGACCCCTGGTT
Organism: Danio rerio; assembly: GCF_052040795.2. Classification (NCBI taxonomy): domain Eukaryota; kingdom Metazoa; phylum Chordata; class Actinopteri; order Cypriniformes; family Danionidae; genus Danio; species Danio rerio. Next base: position 7,344,192 of record NC_141037.1, read on the forward strand.
TAAGGGTAGGTTTAGGTGTAAGGGATGATCAACAGTGTATTTAGAACTGTAATTACAAAAGGTAGTTACAGATGTAATTACATACATGTATTTAATCAAGCATAAGTACACAGTAAATACATGTATTTACACAATTAGTACATTGTAACAAACTATTAGTTCCTATGTAAGTACATATTAGTTAAGGCCACTTAATATAAAGTGGGACCCATATATTGTAATAATAATAATAATATATTTGTAAAATATTAATAAAAATATGCATGTTATTCATTAATAAACCCAAATATATCAAGAAAATCAAGCTTAAAAAACTAAAACAAAAACTAAATAAAAAATATTAATAACTAAAAATCCCATGCTTGACCTTCTATATTTCAGATACATATTCGTAATAATACATCTGTAACATATTTGCAATAATATGCATCTGTTATTCATTAATAACCCAAACATCAAGATCAAGTCAAGAAATTAAATAATACAGAACATAATAATATACAGATTATTATACAGAATCATAATACAAAATATTGTGAAAGTGTCAACAGAAACAGTTTGAAAGTGTAGCTCTAACATCACAAAACATATGAGAGTGCAATCTTCAACACTCACCTCATCCGGTTCAGTGATCTGGAACAGACTCAGATGGTTTTTATTCCAGCGTCGGATGTTTTCCTGAAGATTCTTGTGCTCCTCGAGACCCAAATCAGATCTTTGCATCTCCTTCATATCTTAGTTTGCGATCAACTAGTTTATATTTAATATAACAAGCAGCCAGCTGATTGATGAAGACTGCACTTTACTCTCACTAACTCTTCTGTCCCTGATTTTTCTTCCAGCCCGTTTAACACTGCAACTGATGGTTGATTGTTCTGGCTTGTTTGTCCCATTTACACAGTGTAAAGACTAACCTCATTTCCCATCACGTCCTCCTAATGTACAGGGAATTTCACTTCACTATTATATAGCGACCAAAATAAGCACACAAAATAACATAAAGCTGCTTTATCACAGCTAAAAAGCGTGGTGTCATTTGACGACAATATCTAATTGCGATTTTACTGACTGATATTGTGATTTGATGTGCGATTTAGTATCGTGAAGTCAAGCTTTAGCTCTGTATCCACTATAATGTGCACAACACACACTTTATATGAAGGGGACCCAATATACACTGTACAAAATATCTGTTAATTAGTTTCTGTATTATGACTGTGTTTTCTGTTTATTTACAGTTGTGAATTGCATTGGATGTTGATCTCTGCTCTGTCGACTTTTGATGTTGACAATTCAACTCTAGTCTAACAAAGTGACTTTTATGACATTTTAGTCGTTTAAAATAATATAATGTATAAGTAATGATATATAGAGAGAAATAAAATAACTGTCTGTAAAATAACAGAAAATCTGCTGGCAGTTTACTACATGGTGTTTGTGGCATTACATACAACACCAACCCAGACGAAACTGGTTTGGCCATGGGACCCACATTTACATCATCAAGCCGCGACCCAAATTTTTAGGAACTATAATACAAATGTAGGAATTATAATTAATTTGTATTATTTTTTAGCATACATAAGTAGTGACAGATAAATCATAAGAAAATCACCAAGACTTACAAACAAACTATATTTTATTGTTATCATTTAACAAAATGTATCAAATTATAGAAATATTACAAAGTAAAAACGACAAATACTGTAAACAGTGGTTACGGTAAGGAAAGGTTCAGTTACCTTGAACTAAACTGTTAGTAAAACATGTTGTCTGGTTTCTAAATGTCGTTTTAATTTAGAAGGTTTCATGCTCTCTTGTGAGAGCATCTCGCTACTTATGATACACCGAGGCTTTAAGTCTTTTTTGTCGTCAGTATATGTAAATCCAAACTTTACATATTCAGGGTCGTACTTGCGCTTCGACATTTTTTCAAGTGGTGCTCACTGCAGAGCCATTTGGGCAGAGCTGAGCTCCAGCAAGGGGGAGCTTGAGCTCTCGCTCCTCCTTTCTTGCACTTCTTCTACGAGTGATATCACTGGGGGTAGGGTTAGGGGTGGGGTTGGTGTACGCATTAAAACAGCTTATAGGAGGAGGAGCGAGAGCTCATGCTCCTCCTCGCTGGAGCTCAGCTCTGCTCAAAAGGCTCTGCAGCGAGCTGTGTCTCCATTTTTTACTATAATTAAATGAAATTTCACGTGTCACACGGTAGAGTTGTCGTGCACGCATTTCAAAATAAAAGTCAAAATAAGTTAAAAAATTTAACTTTTGTCGTTTTTTTGGACCACACACTCCACGACCTACTCAAAATGTTCCCACAACCCACTTTTGGGTCGCGACCCACCAGTTGAGAAACACTGCTTTGAACTATTGAAAATATTACTGAAAGTCACTTTTTTACTTTTCAGGGTTAAAAGTTGTTAGAAGAAAGATCAAGATCACATAATATGATTCAAAAGCAGAAATAAATGGGGAAAATAAAAACATGAGTCAAAAAATAGGAAAAAACTGCTAATTTACGGGTATATTTTACAATTGATTAAAATATACGTTTATAAACTGTCTAAATAAACATATCTGGGGTAATTAATGAAGATATTAAAAGTATATTTCTGAAATATAAAAGGTAAAACTTTTTTTTAATTATTTAATTTAGTTTGTATTTCATGTTTTCCATTAAATAATTTACTATCATTGAAGTTAAAAAATATCAGATTTGTGTGTGGTTTTTTTTCATGAATTGTTTAGTTTATTTTGCCCCTAGTCTGCAATAAAGAAATTTAAATTAATCTTTTGCATTCTTTTATTTCATTTAGTTTCATGTTTTCCATGTATGTTTTAGCCTTTCATGGTTAGCTAACTGCAATGTTACAGAATTACTGTTAACTTTCAAAATGGAAATGAGTTATCACAGTTTTAATGATAATAATGAAAATTTCAAAGGATCAAGCTGCAGTCACACTGGGCTTTTCCTCCCATAGACTTCCATTCATACGCATGTGAATGCGTCAGACCGGAAACGCAGGGTCATGCGTTAAGTTTTGCTGGTTGCTGCGGTGCAAAGTTCAAGCTTGGTGAACTCTGACCTGCAAAATCGCATCACGTGACTGTGTGAGACCAACCGAGGATCAAAACATGACCTCTATGGACAGATATTTAAAACATGGAGCAATCGCTCGCTTTTTTAATGTCTAATAATCTTGTTTATTCCTGCCCCTTATCGCAGCCCCGCACGACAGAATATCGCATCAAACTCTAGTGTGAGCGCAGCTTAATACTACAGTAACCTTTGGAAAATTCACTGTGGTTTACTTGAAACAGGTAATCATGAAAATACTATTTAAAAACTTTATTTCCATCTACCTATTTTTATGCACATTTTAGATATGGTTGATGGAAGCGCCAATATGCACATCAGTTTTGAAAATGGGCACTGAGTAGAATAAACGTTTTATTCGATAAGAAAAGATGCACATAAACTACGATGGAAACTATTTTACTGAACAAATTCCAGTATGCGCATGTTATATAAGAGATCATGTGATAATGAAAATGTGTATAAATCAAGCAGCAACCTCCCGCTCTCCCTCATAAAGCAAATACGGAAGTAACTGAAACTGCAATTAATCGAAATTATAACGAAGCACAGTTCTATTGAGCCTAGTGTTAAAATGGCCAACTTTACAGCAGAAAAAAAGTGTTTACAGCCTGGTACAAAGTATGATTTTGATTTATAGAGTTAATATTACCCTTCATGACAACTGTGAGAGGGTGAATTTTTTTATAACTAATCAGTTTCATTTATATTAAGTTTTATTAAGTCTGCATAATTAAGGGCGTGGCCACTTGAGTGACAGCTAGGTCTCGCTGGTCGCCGTCACTTCACCTCAGCTGATTCCAGCTGATTAGCTGCTGAACTCGGCATATACATTGAATTTTTATTTATTTATTTTTTTTATGTAGCTTTACATAGTCAGTTACCTTTTGGAATTATTTCCTACAATTATCAGATGATATGGCATGTTGTGTGCACTTTATTGTGCTCACAAACCATTCAAGTGCCATCCATTTCCCAGGTGAGTGAATTTATATTCTTATATATCATATCTATAAATGTATTTGCTTATTCAAGAGCATTTAAAAAATATTTTGAATTTTAAAAATAGCCTTGCATTTGCAAACACAGACTATATTTTAAGTGCTTGGAAGTAATTCGTGTTTTCCTCCTGTAGAAAAACGTCATAAGAACAACGTTTAGTGGTTAAATGATTACAACAGTGTTTTTAAAAGTCTAAACACTTTATTGATATAGTGTACAACCCAGCACATGTGGTCGGAACTCAAATGAGTCGCAGGTAATCAAGTATTAAGCCTTTCTCAAGCAAAATGCTAGCAGGCCGCTCACAATTTGCCTCTTTGCTCTTGTTTGGTATCCCCTGATCGGTGCGACGATGGGCGAACAAAATGGCCACGGCTAGCCACGCCTACTTGTAGCTTCATTTGCGTTATTCAGAATCATACGGGTGACGTCACAGACACTATGTCCACACCTTTAACAGTCTACGGTGTGAATGAACAAACCAGCAGGCTGAGCACACAGTAAAACTTCTGAAATGTTGTTTTGGTCTTTCTAAAACACCTTAAACATTTCAGTATTGCCTCCAGAATTAAGAGAGCATCTGTGCTCCGAGTCTCAAGCCTTCAAATGCCACCACACGCTTATTGCGTGTCTGTATACTGCCTACAGAGGCGCAAGTCATCTATTAAATGAAGAAAAGATTGACGCAGCAATTGCAGCAAATTTTGTTTTTACTGTTGATATTTAGCGCCAGTCAATCAGGAAGTGACGATTTTGTTCTTTTTGACTCATTGGATGGAAATGTTGCTTTATTCGCACGTCTTTTATGCGATATTACAGTTTGCGCATAAAATTAATTTGCATCTTTGAATGGAAACAGAGCATCTGACACACTAAAATCACACAAAAGCTTTAAATGTATTATTTTTGGGGCCAATTTGATTGTAACCTGATTCAGTAAATTGTATTTTTTTTTTTAAACCTGCTGAACTAGAAAAAGTAGATTGGGCGTTGCTTAACGTGAAAAGGAAAGCATTGGGTTGACCTTTTGTTCAGAAACGAACAACATAATGAAAGAGTATTTATAGGTCATCGTCAGATGCTAATTACCATAATCTATTGTGTGCCTCTTCATTAAGAGTGAGTTTCATGGATGGCTGGATGTGAACTATGAGCAAGAATGTAAACACAGCTTCAAAAACACAACCAGAACAATGGGGGGAAAGTGAATATATAGATATAATAAACAGCAACTAAAACATTAGAAACAAAAGAATCAGTCATTTTTATAAATCTAAAAGCATATGAAGGATCTTTCTGTATGCATTATGCATATATTATGATATTATTACAGTACTGCAAATGTAATCAACCACAAATCCTGTGGTTAAAAGTTTTACTTGTGATTGAATCACTTTTGGGATGTTTTCTCGACAGCTTTCATTGGGACAATGTTTATTTCAGGAAACTGAGCACCATCTTTTTCCTTGCGTTTATGCCTGCTGAAGAACAAATAACATTATAAACAAGCTAAACAAATAGCTATGGCAGATTATTAGTGAATTAATAACAGAAACCCAAAGCAACCTTCTCAAGTTTTCCACATCATCCACAGTTTCTGGGAGATCAACACCTTTCATCTCTGGCAGAAGCATCACTAGTCCACTGTACAGAACAGACATGACTCCTGAAAACAATAAACGAGAGAAACCTTATAAACACAAGATAATGATTTATGTTTTTATATCTGCAATTGAAAGACTGAGCTCTCACCATAGACCAAGAGGGGAAGTTCTTGCCAAATACTAGCTAATCTGTACAGAATAAACGGAGCAACGACTGCTCCGATATCACTGGCTGAAGAGCACACAGATACGCCCAAGTTTCTGTAGTAGACAACAACAAAAAAAAAGAGTTCAATTAATATAAAAAAAATGTAACCCACACTTTATTTTAAGGTATTATACTATTGATAAACCATCAACTATGATTTTTGCCAAAATAAACCTATTATTAGTAGATAGGGGAGCGCGGGGCGCAAAGTAACGCAGGGTTAAATGTAACAGAGTTTTAAGGTATTTTCTCAAGGTTAGCCATGACATGCTTTCAAGGTTTTCACCACAGTGTCAGCAGTGTTCAGCCAGCCCAGTCACCAGACATGAACATTATTGAGCATGTCTGGGGTAAGATGAAGGAGGAGGCATTGAAGATGAATCCAAAGAATCTTGATGAATCTTGACTCTGGGAGTCCTGCAAGAACGCTTTCTTTGTCATTCCAGATGGCTTTATTAATACATTATTTGGGTCATTGCAGAGATGTATGGATGCAGTCCTCCAAGCTCATGATGGAGTCAGACACAATACTCATTCTGTTTCCACTGCAGCATGACTTTATATTCTATACTGGACATTATTTCTGTTAAGTGACAAGACTTTTGTCTAAGCAAAGTCAGAGCTTACTGTCCTAATTAAATCATTAAAAATAAAAACATGATCTTATTTTATTTCAGTGAAAAAAGTGTAATTTAGAGGCTTTTGCCTGTCATATAAACCACTTCTGATACCAAATGATCAACTAGAAGTTGGTATTTGCTGTTCCTAAAACTTGGATAGACCACAAGACTTTTGTCAAGTATAGTGGTGTATGTAGAGAGAAAGAGAAACTAGATGTTGTTTAAAAGATTGCACAAGTTTGTTAAATAACAGTATGCATAACCAGTGATAATCAGAGATGTGTTGTTTAGTCTAAAACAGGTTGAAGATAACCAAACAGGCTTTCAATCTAATAAATCACTAGTTATTTCCTCACAAAAGCTGTGTATTTCATGTAGTAACGCCTTTTCTTCATTGACCTCCATTAAATCAAAACTGCCTCTGGTCTCCTTCCTTGCATACTGGCATTAGCCAATACAGCTTTTCGGCTGATGATTTCCAGCTTGCCAAAAGTTTTCATTTAAATATTTGGCAGCCAGTAAACATTGTTTCATATCTACTGATAAAAGTCTGATAAATAATCCAAACCTGAGTGGTGTTGGATACAGTTCAGTGTTGGCAAAGTTCACAGTCTCATTCCCAATGGCAACAGCTAGTCTTCCTACTATCGCAATGGTCCTTCTGAGCCATGAAATATCTAGAAAGATAGAAAGATAAACACTGAACTCCAGCCATACAGTTACATTCACACCACAAACAATGAAGATAACAATTAAGATTTAATACCCTGTCTAATTCTTTGAAAATAAAAGAAACCAGAACCACAACTATTGATAACAACACATTTGTACTCACGTTAAGGGCTCATATTATCCTTTATTAATTATTATTTATTTAACAATTATTAAAGGAGCAGAATGTAAGTTGGACACCCAGTGGTTGAACAAGGAATTGCACACCTGCCTTATATAGTTCGGTTGAATCGCACTAGAGTTCGTTTTCCCTCTTGGTGCGGTTCGTTTGGGCAGGTGTGAATGCAGCAATCGTACTCGAGTGCGCACCAAAACCGGACCAAATAAGAGTACCGAGACCTGCTTGAAGAGGTGGTCTCAGTACGGCTTCAAACAAACCCTGGAGCGGTTTGTTTACGGCGAGAATATGATCCGTACTAAAACAGACCCAACCGCAAAAAGTACTCTGCCTTTTGGACTAATCCAGCTGCCGTAGGCCGATGCGTTGTGCAGTATGGTATATGGAGGAAAATTATTTGTTGACAGCGCTTTACCAACAGAGAGAGAGAGAGAGAGAAAACATTACCCGATAATTATAGATTTCCGCAAGATGACCATGTCGCAGTTTAGCTGAAATAATTCACACCTCCTCCATAAGTGACGTGCGATGCATTAAAACATTGTTTTCAGCCGCGCTTTATTCTCGAAATGTTTTGCTTGTCTAAAGTGATGTATGCAAACTATATAGTAAACTATGAGCAGGGATAAAATCAGTCAAGTAAAATCAGTTTGTTTACTTGCGGGAGTTCCATTGTCATTTTCCTGCACGTGAATTCTGTCCAATCGATAAGCAGTTTAGGAATTATGTTCAACAACATCTGGCCAATGAGTGATGTGGATTTTGTCAGATGACTGCATTTTAGTTCTTTTTATCTGGTTCGGACCAAAGCCAGCAGTGTGATGTGAAAACGACCCAAATACTGCAGAAAATGCTACATTGTATCATTTATTGCCCTTGGTCCGGACCAAATGAAGCAAACTACAGATGTGTAAGAAACTTAATCATTTCTGTACGTGTAACTTACTTGGTGAAATAAATGGAACAGCCAAACAAGCAGCACCTCCGATAAAATTCACTGTCGCCATGAGAGGCCTTCTGCCAATTCGATCAACTAAGAAATAAAATATGAGTCCCGTTGGAAGCTCAACCACAGCTGAGATGAGAAAATCCAGGAAAACATTATCTCCAGTGATGCCTAAACGCAACACCAAACCCTGGAAAACCACAGCGCCGGTAAACCTGCAGGAAGAGGACAACAAAAAACGTACACATCACATTGCATTTGGTTAAATAAAGGTTTACATATTTACATTTTTGTATAAATGCATATTTAATGACAAAAGAAATACGCTCACCATGCATATATCAAGATAAATGTGTGCTTTCTCATTTTAGGAGTCTTAAATAAATCTTTATATGAAGGGCGCATGATTTCCTCTTGCTTTTCTATCAGAAGATCCATCTGAAAAACAGAAATGTTTACATTCTCGGTGCATTAAAGACTCTTTATAACATACTGCGATAAAAAATTGTTTTTTGCTTCAATCCCTGAGGTGAACAGACCTAAAGCTGTCATCTGTCAGAGACTTGTTCCTGATCAATCAAAGCTGAAATCATGTTGTAATAACTGTATTTACAAGATGAGCACAGACACCTTTTTCTGAGGTATTATAAGTGCCAAATTATTTTTATAACTGCAAAATTAGTTCAGAATATAATTATAATAACTAATCTTTTGTTTTTACCATTAGGTTTGTAAATGTTGAGAGCATATTTTGGTTCCAACATATTTTGTGCACTGCTTCATCTTCACCTAAATTATTAGACCGCATGTTTATTTTTTTCCCCAATTTCTGTTTAAAGGAGAGCAAATTTTTTCAACACATTTCTTAACATAATAATTTTAATAACTCATTTCTATGATCGATTTATTTTATCTTTATCATATATATATATATATATATATATATATATATATATATATATATATATATATATATATATATATATATATATATATGATATATATATATATATATATTTTTTTTTTTTTTGTATATGTATACATAAATATACACAGTATTCATTGTGCTTTACTTTTTCCACATTTTTTTGTTCCAGCCTTATTCCAAAATTGATTAAATTCTTTTATTTCCTCACAATTTTACACACAATACCCCATAATGACAATGTAAAAAAATTAATTTATTACATTTTGCAAATTCATTAAAAATAAAAAAGCTGAAAATTACATGTGCATCAGTATTCACAGCCTTTGGCGTGAAGCTCTAAATTGAGCTCAGGTACATTCTGTTTCCACTGATCATTCTTGAGATGTTTCAGCAGCTTCATTGGAGTTCACCTGTGGTAAATGCAGTTGAGTGGACATGATTTGAAAAGGCATACACCTGTCTATAGAAGGCCCCAGGGTTGACAGAGGATGTCAAAGCACAAACCAACCATGAAGACAAAGGAATTGTCTGTAGACCCCAGAGACAAGATTGTCCCGAGGCACAAGGCTGGGGAAGGTTATAAACTTTTTTTGGCTGCTCTAAAAGTTCCAATGAGCACAGCGGCCTCCATCATCCGTATCTGGAAGATGTTTGGAACCACCAGTACTCTTTCTAGAGCTGGCCGGCCATCTAAGCTGAGTGATTGGGGGAGAAGGGCCTTAGTCAGGGAGGTGATCAATACCCCGATGGTCACTCTGTCTGAGCTCCAGCGTTCTTCTGTGGAGAGAGGAGAACCTTACAGAAGGACAACCATCTGTGCAGCAATCCACCAATCAGGCCTGTATGGTAGAGTGGCCAGACGGAAGACACTCCCTGCCTGGAAATTGTCAAAAGGCATCTGAAGGACTCTCAGACCATAAGAAACAAAAGGCTCTGATCTTATGAGACTAAAATTGAACTAAAATTGGTACTGCAAAGAGGAATGGACAAAAATTCCCTAAAACAGCTGTGCCAAGCTTGTGGCATCATATTCAAAAAGACTTGAGGCTGTTATTGCTGCCAAAGGTGCATCAACAAAGTATTGAGCAAAGGCTGTGAATACTGATAAACATGCGATTTTTTTTTTTTTTTTTAATTTATTTATTTTCTTTAGGTTTTTTATTTTTTATAAATTTGCAACAATTTCAAAAACTCTTTTTTCACATTGTCATTATGGGGTATTGTGTGAAGAATTTTGAGGAAATAAATAAATTTAATCTATTTTGGAATAAGGCTATAACATAAAAAATGTGGAAAAAGTGAAGCGCTATGAATATATATATATATATATATATATATATATATATATATATATATATATATATGATAAAGATAAAATAAATCGATCATAGAAATGAGTTATTAAAATTATTATGTTAAGAAATGTGTTGAAAAAATCTGCTCTCCTTTAAACAGAAATTGGGGAAAAAAATAAACATGCGGTCTAATAATTTAGGGGGGCTAATAATTCTGACTTCACCTGTACATACATACATACATACATACATATATATATATTCTTTTTTGTATTTCATGTGTATATTTTTTATATGTATACATAAGTACACACATACATTATGTAAATGCATTATGTAAATGCAAACATTTATCTTGTATGCAATTAATTGTGATTAGTCATTTGACAGCACTATAAACAACAACTTCACACTTAAAAACTCCTAAATGTTAAAAAAAGATTGTATTTTTCTTGAGAAGTGACAATTAAAACAATTAGCTGAATACATATTCTCCAAAAATAAGAAGCAAATGTCCTAAAATGGCTAAAAATATGGATTCACAAGATGAATATCATCAAATTACCTCATGAAAGTCTTCAGGAAGTGATCTTTTATTGCACTTGGCAATGCTCTTAACAATACTTAGAGCCTCTTTTGTCTTCCTTTGTGACAGCAACCATCTGGGAGACTCTGGAATAACCCTGTGACAATATTAATGCCTGCCATGTCCAGTACATTATATAAAGAAATTCAAAACAAATATAACAAAGACTGACTAAAGTGGATCTTCATTTGAGTTGTGATTAAGAATCATTCATTATTTAATATATAATCATTCCATACCAGTGGTAGATGAGGAAGATGAATGTGGGCAGAGTCATGGCCAGCTGCAGGTTTCTCCATGAAGGAATGTAATACGCCAGAGCAGGAAGCAGAACCAAACCCAACGAGTAAAACGTACGGGACATAACGGAGACAAATTTCCTGTTGTTTGATCCAAAGAATTCAATAACTGTTTTGCAAACAGGAAAAACAGAGAAAAAAGGTTTACACAATCTGAAAGATTTACAGCTTTAAAAAAACACACAATTTAAAGCTGTATTACATTTTTCTCCACAGAGAATTCTTCAAATCAAAACATTTGCATTGACAAAATCATTTAATGTATACTGTGTATTGTCATGTTTATATAAATACACATCAGTGTACTTATATACATACCTGTACAAAAAAAGCTTCATTCATTTTCCTTTGGCTTAGTCCCTTATTTATCAGGGTAAATAAGCTGATATTTACCCTGCCACAGCGGAATGAACCGCCAAATATTCCGACATATGTTTTACGCAGTGAATGCCATTCCAGCTGCAACCTAGTAGTGGGAAACACCTATACACTCTTACATTCACACACACATTCATACACTACGGCCAATTTAGTTTATTCAATTCACCTATAGCACATGTGTTTGGACTGTGAAGGAAACCAGAGCACCTGGAGGAAACCCACGCCAACATGGGGAGAACTTTTATGCATTCACTCATTTTCTTTTCGGCTTAGTCTCTTAGTTATTAATCTGGGGTGTCCTCTGTGGAATGAACCTCCAACTTTTCCAGCATATGTTTTACACAGGATGCCCTTCCGGCTGCAACCCATCACTGGGAAACATTCATACACACTCATTCACACACTAACACTACGGACAATTTAGCTCACCCAATTCACCTATATACCACATGTCTTTGGACTTGGGGAAACTGGAGCAACCAGAGGAAACACGAGAAGAACTTTTATTTTGTACACAAATAGTTGCGATTAATTGTAAAACAGCACTAAATATTAAATATAAGCGTGTACTTACTTAACACATATGTGGCGGTCCATGCTCCTTTGGCAAAAAATCCTTGCAAACATCGAAAGAATAGGAGCAGAGGGTAGTAAGGAGAAAAAATAATGCATGTCCCAGAGACTCCAAGGCCAAATATTGATGCAATAAAACATGATTTTCTCCCAAACCTGTGAAGACATAAATTTAACTTTAAATTTCTATTAGTTAAACTTACAACTTTACATTAGCTCAAGTAGATTAAATAATGTGAAGATACAACTTTGAATATAAAAAATGCATTAAAGTCAAACATGAAAGCTGTTTTAAAGCATCTAAAACATATAAAGTAATACAGCTTTAAATTTTGTTTTTGTGTATTTTTTTCCTATAAAGCAATTTTAACCATATTAAGAAGAAACCCAATAAAAAGCAAGACATTTTTTATCATTTGAAATATAATACTTATATTATACTATATATACACATACACACACACACAGTTGAAGTCAGAATTATTAGCCCTCTTAAATTTTTTTTCTTCTTTTTAAAATATTTTCCAAATGATGTTTAACAGAGCAAGGAAATTTTCACAGTATGTCTGATAATATTTTTTCTTCTGGAGAAAGTCTTATTTGTTTTATTTCAGCTAGAGTAAAAGCCGTTTTTAATTTTTTAAACACCATTTCAGGGACAAAATTATTAGCCCCTTTAAGCTGCATTTTTTCTCGATAATTTACAGAACAAACCATTGTTATACAATAACTTGCCTAATTACCCTAACCTGCCTAGTTAACCTAATTAACCTAGTTAAGCCTTTAAATGTCACTTCAAGCTCTATAGAAGTGTCTTGAAAAATATCTAGTCAAATATTATTTACTGTCATCATGGCAAAGATAAATTAAATCAATTATTAGAGATGGGTTATTAAAACTATTATGTTTAGAAATATGTTGAAAAAATATCTTTCTCTCCATTAAACAGAAATTGGGGAAAAAAATAAACAAGCGGTCTAATAATTCAGGGGGGCTAATGATTCTGACTTCAACTGTGTGTATATATACACACACACACACACACGCACGCGCACACGCACGCGCACACGCACACACACACACACACAATTGAAGTCAGAATTATTATCCCCCCTGTAATTTTTCCCCAATACTGTTTTACAGAGATTTTTAGACACATTTCTAATCATAATAGTTTTAATAACTCATTTCTAATAACTGATTTATTTTATCTTTGCCATGATGACAGTAAATAATATTTCATTAGATATTTTTCAAGACACTTCTATACAGCTTTAAGTGACATTTAAAGGCTTCACTAGGTTAATTAGGTTAACTAGGCAGGTTAGGGGAATTAGGCAAGTTATTCTATAACGATGGTTTGCTCTGTAGACTATCGAAAACAATAAGTTTAAAGTGGCTAATAATATTGACCTTAAAATGTTTTTTAAAAAAATAAAAACTGCTTTTATTGTAGCCAAAATAAAACAAATAAGGCTTTCTCCAGAATAAAAAATATTATCAGACATACTGTGAAATGTCCTTGCTCTGTTAAACATCATTTGGGAAATATTTAAAAAAGAAGAAAAATTAAAAGGAGGGACTAATAATTCTGACTTCAACTGTATATATACATGTAAATAAATAAATATTAATATATATTTAAATATAAAAAACACCATATTTTCCTATTTTTTTATAAGTTAAACATCTATACTTCCATTCAACAAGATTTTTATGTATATAAAATAATTTTTTATTTATCTTGTCCTTGGCCTATCAGTAAAAGTTTAATAAATTCTTTAGAAATTATTCATTTATTTATTTTTTACTGTTAAGCCATTTTCATTAATCTAAAATGTTATTAAAAAATTTAATATACTTAGATTGCTTTATTATTGTCAATCATTTATGCCATCACAGCACATGAAATTAGATTTGTTTATGAATACTTTGACATGCTATACCAAAACAGCATGCCAATACATGAAAGATTTGGTAATCAAACCTGTCAGCCAGGTATCCAGTGACTAGGGCACCTATAAAGAACCCTCCAGCTAAAGATACCTGGTTCAGGTCTGCAAGCCAGGAGTCTTCGCAAACCAATGAAAACTACAGTAGGAGACAATACATGCAATATACAGAGTTATTACAACACATATATAAAAATATAACACATGCACAGACTCTTTACTGAGCAGCTGTGCTCAAGTTTAAACACTGATAAAAGCACGCAAACCCGAAGCAAGCAGATGCATGTTAATCATTTGTTATTTTGACTTGAGCTTTGAGTCATTTCTGAAGCAGAGCTGGTAGAATATTTTTATAGTACACTAAAAGTGTTACTGTATACAAATAATCTTTTACTTATCATAAAACACAAATTAAAACAGCCCAAATAAAAAGATACTATATATATTTATAGTAAATAGTGTGTAGTAATTTTGAACCATATTTTGTATTCCAGTATTATAACATTTACGACTCTTTGATAATGAATGCAGCAGCATACTGTGGTATTATCCATGGTAAATTAACCAAATTAAATAAACTTTAGTTTTTACTACAGTAAACTCTGGTGTAGGGCGACGCAGTGGAGCAGTAGATAGTGATGTCGCCTCACAGCAAAAAGGTCGCTGGTTCGAGCCTCGGCTGGGTCAGTTGGCATTTCTGTGTGGAGTTTGCATGTTCTCCCTGCGTTTGTGTGGGATTCCTCCAGGTGCTCCGGTTTCCCCCACAATCCCAAGATATACGGTACAGGTGAACTGGGTAGGCTAAACTGCCCACAGTGTATGAGTGTGAATGAGTGTGTATGGATGTTTCCCAGAGATGGGTTGCAGCTGGAAGCTGGAATAGGAGTGTATGGGTGTTGATGGGTTGTGGCTTGAGGGGCATCCTTGCGTAAATACAAATGCTGGATAAGTTTGTGGTTCATTCCGCGGTGGTGACCCCTGATTAATAAAGAGACTAAGCTGAAAAGAGAATGAATAAATAGTACATTTACTACAATACACCAGTTTATTCATTCATTCATTTTCTTTTCGGCTTAATCACTTTATTAATCTGGGGTCGCCACAGCAGAATGAACCTCCAACTTATCTAGCACATGTTTTACGCAGTGGATACCTCTCAAGCCGCAACCCATCACTGGGAAACACCCATACACTACTATTCACACACATACACACTATGGCCAATTTAGCATACCCAATTCACCTGTCCCACGTCTTTGGAGTTGTGGGGGAAACCGGAGCACCCGGAGGAACCTATACGGGAAAATAGGGAGAACAAAACTACACAGAAATGACCCAGTCCCGGCTCGAACCAGCGACTTTCTTGCAGTGAGGCGATCGTGGTACCCACTGCGCCACCGTGACGCCCATTCTATGCCAGTTGTAAAACAAAAAAACTACAGTGTTGGGTTGTTCGTTTACATCACTATACTGTTTATGTTACCATAGCAACTATAGGATTTTTTCCAGTACTTTACTATAGTATGGCTCAAAAACACTGTGGAGTTTACTATAAATTACTATTTAACATTGTTTACGTAGAAGTTAGTGTCCTCACCTCAGTAACAATGGTGGTCCGGTTCTCATTAAACGTCCAGCCTTCATTACAGGCCGACAGATGAGTGCTGTTGTTAAATATGGATATATTACAGCTGAGCACGCTCCCGTTCCGAAGCGCGTCATCGAATTTCACGCATTTACTGAACGCGCCGCGCGCGCCTGTGCGGGGAACCGTCAGATCCCGCACCTGCTCCTCCGAAAAACCGCATTTCTCTTGAAGACTCGCTGTTTTACACCAATGATCTGGTGTGTATCCTAAAAACACAACTCCTATAAGCACAAACGCGAGCAGCAGAATAGGCAAAGAACCTAAAACTGAGATTCTCTTCTGATAAAAGCCGAAATCTCCAGCGTGCTGCAGAAGTTCGTCAAAGTTAGACATCCTAACACAGGTTTGTTTTTAATCCTTATGTTATCATGCGGACTGTTGTTGACAGCTGAGTTTGTCTGTCAGGTCTAGTTGACTTAAGAGTCAGTCAAGCAGAGCATTTAAAGGTCTGTGGAGGAGGAGTTGTGAAGGCTAAAACCCGTTCAAAGTTTCTCCGAGTGTATCATGTGACCAAACAGTCTGAAGCAGTCTGAAAACAGGGGTGCGATATACAGGGTGTTTGACACCCAAAGTTAACGCTTAATCCACACTGAAAGACGTCAAAACACGATCTACGGAAGGTCAGCCCTTTAAACATCGAGAAATAGATTGATCTTATCTGTGTTCTTAATAATAATGTTAATAATTATTAGATAATAGAAATATACATTTGACCACCCCTACAACGGTTTTATACCATTGTAAATGCGTGTTTGAGCCAACTACATAAATATTCTACATATATAGCCTAAAAATGTTATTATTATTATTATTATTATAGGCATGTGCCTGCTCGCACATAAAAGTTAAATCAGTGGTTCTCAAACTGTGTACCACTTCTTGTGGTACGTGGAGGAATTAAATATGTCATATGTACATGCTACATATATTTAAAAATCTATCAAAAATTATTTTATATATGAATATGATGACATATAGCCTATATTTATGAGGTCCAGGCAACATTTCTAGGTGTTGATAAATAGGCTACTCCATGTTAATGCTTTACATTTAAGTACAGACTTTTTTTTTAGCTTTTAAAAACAGTAACCTATCATTTTTAATGTTTAAAAGCACATTTTAATTTAAATGTTGACGTTTTTAGTTTGTTTTTGTTATTTTTATTTATATATATTTTTTAATACAGTGTTAATATCCAAACTATTTATAACGTTTAAAGTAGCTGACAAAAATAAATAGGAATTAAAACAATAAAATAGTAGGAATTAATCTGCCTCGTTCTGGAAATGTACAGAGCTGTAGCGGCTTTACTGGGCCTACTACGCTACTCTATTTCAATACTGCTCATTATGGTGGTACTTGGAGAGACAATTTTTTTTCCGAGGTGGTACTTGATGAAAAGAGTTTGAGAACTACTGAGTTAAACAGTAAAATAATATGCCTAAGTCCAACATTTCATGGTCATCTATTTGTTGGTGCAGGAACGTAATGTTAAAACATGTCACCCTTCATAAAAGAGTTACTGTTAGTCAGAATGCACTCAATATTCATCAAAAACACTTAAGATTTTAAGTTTGATTAATAAAATGTTATATATATATATATATATATATATATATATATATATATATATATATATATATATATATATATATATATATATATATATTCGAATATTTTATATTTGAATATCTTCGAATATTTTATTCTTTTCAAAATATTTTCCAAATGATGTTTAACAGAGCAAGGAAACTTTCACAGTATGTCTGATAATATTTTTTCTTCTGGAGAAAGTCTTATTTGTTTTATTTTGGCTAGAATAAAAGCAGTTTTTAATCTTTTTAAACACCATTTTAGGGACAAAACTATTAGCCCCTTTAAGCTATATTTTTCTCGATAATCTACAGAACCATCGTTATACAATAACTTGCCTAATTACCCTTAGCTGCCTAATTAATCTTATAAACCTAGTTTAGCCTTTAAATGTCACTTTAAGCTGTATAGAAGTGTCTTGAAAAATATCTAGTCAAATATTATTTACTGTCATCATGGCAAAGATAAAATACATCAGTTATTAGAAATGAGTTATTAAAACTATTATGTTCAGAAATATGTTGAAAAACAATCTGCTCTCCATTTTTTTAGATGTTTGGATTAAAAACAGGACAAAACAACTTAGTTATTTTTATTTTATTATTGTTGTTATTATTATAACAGCTCATGGATGACCTTTTTTAAATAAAGGGTTGGAAATGAATGCTTTTCTTGAATTTTTTAACCCGATTAATCGCTTAAAGAAATAATTGACAGATTAATCGATTATTAAAATAATCGCTAGTTGCAGCCCTAGTTCAATGGTCTGTGTAATTCAGAATCTTTGTAAAAGCCAGTCAAACAAATTAAACAGAACTTGTTTGTATAGCTTCACAGTACAAACCAACACCCAGCATAATTACAGTGAGTAATTAATTCCTAACATAACTCCTGTCAAACATTAAGATGATTCTCACATGGCTTATTTCTTAGATGCGGAAAAGTTAAACCAGTTCATTTACAACCCATTAATCTCTTAGCTTCTAAATTTTAAACATGTAGATTTTGAAACATCCCGAGCAGAACTTGTTGTGTTGAAAAACAAATCAACTCATGTTATCTATGATTGGGATATTTTTAATGTGGTCGACTTGTTTTGGCCCTCATAAGAACTTACTATGTTACTTACAATTACTAGTAGCTGTAAGACAATCTGTGCTTGACATGGATTTCTAATTTTACTCAGCAGCGTCCCAACATCTGATCCTTTAAGATAAAGCTGTAAGTTTTAACCTTTGTAAATTAATATCATATTAAAATATAAAGAACCAATATGTAAGGCGCTAAAAAATAAACAGGAAAAGGTATACTTAATTTTGTATTATGGAAAGTATGCATAACTGCAGTGGTGTAAAGTTACAAATTACAAACACTCAAATTACTTTAGTAGTTTTTCTCAGGAATTGTAATATACTTAGTAGTTTTAAAGATGTGTACTTTTACTTGTGTCGGTAATTTTACTCCACTGCTTTCCTTCAACCTGCAGTCTCTACTTTACTTTTTCCTGTCTATGAGGATTAGAAAAATCAGTCCTGTGATTCCTGTCCAATCAGATCACACATAGAAGGTAAATCACCTCATAATGAATTGCCTCAAGAAATGAGCGATTTATAATTGCAGTGTCCAGAAGAAGATGTTTAAAATCTTTACATGTATTGACCCAGAGACTGTTTAGATGCATGTCACTGACGAGAAGATGACGGATGTTTACTGTATGATGACCGAAATAGCCGTAAACACCCAGTAGGCACAAGACATCAACATAACGTCAGATTGATGTTGTACCCCAACATCGTGGGGATGTTGCATTTTGTTTGGAAATGAAAATCGGGTTGAGGTCAGAACCCAACATCAGGCCGACGTCAGTGTCCAACATCCAATCTAAAAATCAACCCAAAATCAACGTCTAATGGTGATATAGCTTGACATTGTGTGGAAGTTACCACCATGTCATCTATCAGACGTTGGATTTTAGTTGCTATACCTGATAAATGTCAGTATTTGACATCAATATGATGTTGGTTTAGGATTTTGGCTCAACGTAAAATTTCGGTAACTTTCAAACCCAACCTAAAAATCAACCAAATATCAATGTCATTATTGGACATCAAAATAAAGTTGTTCTTAGATGTTGAATTTCGGTCAACTGACATTACAACCTAAATCTAACCTTATATTAAAGTCTTATGTCGTTATGTGCCTGCTGGGCAATAACTAAATGAACTACAGAATGTTACGTTTACACACATCCACAAATTACATATAAATGCATCAGCTTTTCACAGCGTAATACACACTACTCACTACTCTTGAGTATTTTTGAAATGTCTACTTTTTACTTACACTTTGAGTAATATTTACAACAGATAATTTTAGACATTTTTAGGCAAGTAATGGTACTTTTACTCAAGGATGATTTTTCACAATTCTTTCCACCAGTGCATAATTGTATATTATGTATACAATATTTTGTATATTATGTGCTTATTCAGTACTGATGTTTATATTATTGACACTGAACATTACTTTTTAAAAAAAAATTAGTAAACCCGTTGCCTTAAAAGCAAAATGTTGACTTTACTTTAAAGAGTGAGTAAATCCGCTGTAACGGTTCAGTTGACTTGATTAAATTTTTTTAATAATTATGCACATAATTCATTTCCTTAAAAATTAGGGCAATGCGTTTGAAAGCAACACATTTAATCACTTTAAGTAAACAACAGTAGCAGTAGCAAACAGTAGCAACTAACTTTCAAAGCAACAGGCTTACTCACTTATTTTAAGTAAAGTCAACTAATCATTTTAAAATCAGCGAGTTTACTCACTTTAAATATGGTCAACTAATCCCTTTAAAAGCAACATGTTTGCTGACTTTTAAGTAAAGTCACCTAATCGCTTTAAAAGCAATGGGTCTACTCACTTTTTAGGGCGTACTCGCACTATGCTATCCGAACAGTGCCCAGGCCCGTTTCCTGGATTGTTTAAGAAGGCACGGTACATTTGGCTGGCCCTGGCCCGGTTGGAAGAGGTGTGCCAAAGCGCGGCTCATTTGGGCTTTGGTGCGGTACGCTTGTAGTGTGAGTGAAAACCATGCCTGAGCCCAAAACTGAAGACGAGACGTGACTTTTAGGGGACTGTTTCATATGTATTTATTAATCATTCTTACTGTTCAATGAACCCAAACTGTCGAAGATTAAAGACGCAAACCCCTCACTGCACGACAGCTGCACCTTCAGCAAACCTCCTAATATCTGCAGCACGAGGACTTTATGATTGTTTATGAGTGTTAAAAGTGGCTGATCTGTTCGGGGAAATATTTGACTACATCACCCGTCCCTAAAACGATATAAAGAAATCTCCACTGTGCTGAGCGAGAGCGCTTCCTAAACTGAACAGCGCATTATTGATGACGTAAGTGTGCTCAGGTCAGAATGTAATATGCGGGCTGTTGGGGAAAGACGGGAGAGGGGACAAGCGTACTTCGGCCCGGTTCAAGGCAACAGTACATAGTGTGAGTATGCCCTTAAAGTAAAGTAGCAATGGGTTTGCTCACTTTAATTAATGTCAACTAATAACTTTAAAAGCAATGCGTTTACTCACTTTTTTAAAGTCAGCTAATCGCTTTAAAAGCAACAAATTTACTTACTTTAAGTAAAGCAAACTAATAGCTTAGATTTTTCCCCCAGTGAATATAGACATTATATTTTGGTGCATTTAAACAAACCAATTTTATTAAACATTTATTAAAAAAACAAAGAGTGTGGTCATCAAAATAACCAAAATATCTGTCTGTGAGTACTTTATAGTTACAAACAAACCATTGTGAGTTTACTCAGCAGGACGCTTTTATCAGACATTTCAGCTGTTGTTTGGTTTTGCCCGTTGACCCATTGTAAAAGGGTCATTTGGATTACACCTATCAGTTTGTAAGGGTCATGCACCGGTCATCACATTTGTAAGATTGAGTCCCCAACATACACACAGAATTGATCACATCAACGTGTTATTCAATGCAAATACAATTGAACACAATCTTTCAGGGCGTACAAAGTAATTTTGTTACATTAGTTCCAGTTTTGGATTTGGTACAATATTTTTTCTTTTCAAATATTTCACAAATATTTTTTTTTCTCAGTATTACCTATAATATTTTTTCCTCTGTAGAAAGTCTTATTTGTTTTATTTCAGCTAGAATAAAAGCAGTTTTTAATTTTTTAAAACCATTTTAAGTAAAAAATTAATATCCCTCTTAATCCCTCTTTGCCTAATTACTCAAACTTGCCTAATTAACCTATAGGTAAGCCTTTATACGTCACTTTAAGCTGAATACTATAGTTTCCTGAAAAATATCTAGTAAAATATTATTTACTGTCATCATGGCAAAGATAAAATAAATCAGTTATTAGAGATGAGTTACTAAAACTATTATGATTAGAAATGCAGGCCCGAAGCCAGCCTGGTGAAAAGTGTGGTGGTTTTTTCTCAAAAAGTGGACCTTTTTTGCAGTTATACGCCTCAGTTTCTATTTAACTATGAGATTTAAATACTGCATTTTAGTGACATTTGTAAGCAGTACTTTTTACGGGGGGTTAGTTATTTTAACTTATTTCAATAAGTTCATTCAGTCATTCATTCATTTTCCTTAGGCTTAGTGCCTTATTTATCAAAGGTCGCCACAGCGGAATGAACCGCCAACTATTCCTGCATATGTTTTACGCAGCGAATGTGCTTCCAGCTGCAACAGAGTACTAGAAAACATCCATACACACTCACATCACACACTAAAGCCAAATTAGCTTACTCAATTCACCTATAGCACATGTGTTTGTGGGGCAAACCGGAGCACCTGGATGAAACCCACGCCAACACGGGGAGAACATGCAAACTCCACACTGAAACGCCAACTGACCTAGCCAGGACTCGAACCAGCAAATTTCTTGCTGTGAGGCGACAGAGTTAATCACCTATTTTAAAGGTGTGGTCCACAATGTATTTTTAAGGCTTGTTTGTGTTTATAAGATGCAAATTAATGTCTGCTCATGCTTCACTTGTAAAAAAAAAAATCATGTTATTTGTTTATTAATCTTACCTAGATTATATACAGCTACTCAGCTAACATGAAAATGACTGTCATATTTCTTAGTTCCTCTGAAAGGCCCGCCCTCAAGAGGCTCTGATTAGTCAGCTAAACCCTCACGCCTGCTCTCTACAGCAAAATCTTTCACAAGTGTTTTGCACATATATTCGGGTTATAAGCATGTGTAAGTAATATGAAACGTCCACAATATTTTTTGCGAGTTCGTTATTTGAGATATACATGACAGGGATGTCTGTATAGAGAGACACTGCATCACTGCTGAAGATAGCTGTTTACAGCGGTTTGACTGATAAATATAAATTTGTAGCTAAATTGTTAGCGGCGCAAAACAGCACTTCCTGTTGTTTACATCCTCGCTACAACATACCTTTAACGCTAGAAATTGAGCATGTAATTGATCAATATTAACAAATACAAATACTTACAGGTTGTGGCTCACAATCCACAGCTTCTGCTATTATGGCTGGAGCTGCTCCTTCTTTGGGGAGTTTTTAGCACTTCTCTCTTTGTGCCGTGTCCTTTGCAAGCCCAAATACAGAAACAGAAGAAGCTCTGTGGAAATAGCAGTGTTTGGACGGCATTTTAGCTTTCTTTATAACATTACACACCTCTGGCCACGCCCATTTGCTGCGCAGGGTGTGTGCGCGTGGTGAATGCGTGTAACCTGAAGGGTTTATAATCTCATTTACCTGGATGTATTAAAACTTTGTTCGCTGTAGGCTCCTCTAAGCTAACTCTAAAAGCCAACGTCTCCTTTTGCATTGAACTGAGTGTATTACATTTAGAGATGTTGTCTATGTTTACACAGCTATATCACACATCAACTAAAGATTAAAAAGAGATATCGTAATGGACCACCCCTTTAAAAAGTTAAATACATTTCTTTTTAAGTTTACCTTCATATGTTTAGTCAGTTTCATTGATTTAAGTTGAGAGGACTAGAAAAGTTTATTTGATTTGCATTAGGTAATGCATTGACTAACATTAAGTATGAATAATCTTGTAAAAAAAATATATATATTTTTAGTTCAACATTAACTGATGCATTATTAAAATCAAAAGTTGTGCTTGTTAACATTAATACACTGGGAGTTAATGAACTAACATAAACGTTATTTAACTTGAATAACATTAACGTTGACAAATTTTAATGAATACCTTAATAAATGTATTATTATTGTTTGTTAATGTTAGTAAACACATTAACTAATGGACCATTTTTAAGTGTTACTAAATCTTTTTTACTGTGTTTATACTATTGTAATTTTTATATCACATTATTATCACTTAATTATCAAATAAATTAACATTTGCACATTTAAAATTGCACATATTCATTGCACTATGTTACACTAATTCATTTTGAATTATACATAATGCACATATACATTTGTAATTCATATCTATCTGCATACTTATGATTATTAATAGCAACCTGTACATATATTCATCATTGTAAATCACTGTTCTTAGTTAAAGAGCTGCTATTATGGGTTTTTGAAAATGACCATCCATGTAGTGTGTAACACAGCTCTAAGTGAAGTGAAATATACAGGATTAAATCTGAAAGTGTGCCATGTTTAAAACTATTGGTTCATCTATAAAAGAGTTGACTCATAGTGCTTCAAATGAATCGTCTTGATAATGAGTCTTTAGCCGTGCCAGCATGACGTCAATACTGAAATTAAGCCCCATCCATTGTTGTGCGCGCAAACCCGTGAAAATTAAAATCCCCCGGCCACAAACACAGTAGCAAAAAGAAGGACACTATAGCAGACGCCGGTTGAATCATGTCGCGAAGACGCTGCGCTCAGCAGGATATTATTGGAAATGTGCTGGAAAATAAGTGTTACTTTCCCCACCCAAAGATGAAACTGAAGAGTCAATGGTTGATGTTTATTTTGCAAAAATACCTCAGCATTATAGCCCCAGACTTGTGCTGTGTTCCCGCCATTTATCTGACGAGTGCTTCAGCAATCTACACGCTTACAACGGGGGATTCGTTGCCCGTTTGTTAAAGGAACACATTTGGGAACAAATGAAATCACTGAATGAATCATATGGGAGTAGTTTGCGATAATAAGGTAAAAATAAATGCATATTATAGGACAATGACAGTGTTTTTGACCTTGCATGCATATCAGCATGTTATTGGAGACCTCCAAAACCAAAATATGACGCTATTTAATGCATAATATGGTCTCTTTAAAACTGAATAGTTCATCCATCTGTAAATATCACCCATAGTTTTTCTAGAATTGCACTCCTGGTAAGATCTAAACTGCATTTTGTTGACTTGTACATGTTTAATGACAATAAAGTTGAATCTAATCTAATCTAATATGACGTCCAAATGTGCAAGGCTTTGTGAATCTGTGGAGTCAAAGTGTCAAACATTCACCAGAAAGCATAATTAAGTTGTATAAATGTTTTTATTTCTGTCTGTTCTCACACTGCAAGTCTGTCTAATCCACCGACAGCATGTCTTTGTCTCTGAGCTCCTGGTGTTCCTCAGACAGTGTTTCTGTGAGGGATCCCGTCTCCTCCATATCCACCTGTTTTTCCTCTTCCAAACAGCTACTTGGGTCTTCATAAGCTTCCGGCGGAAGATGGCGTCGGATGCTAAAAACTTCTGCTAGCTCCAGCAGACGAGCTTTCTCATCCTTCAGGCTCTTCAGCTCTTTGTTTAACAGTGTTGTTTCTGATGGAGGATCGCTGACTTGTTCAGATGATGGGTTTGCTTCTTTACTGACCGCTTCTGTTATGGACGCTGCTTGATCTTTAGTTTCTGCGGCTTCCTCTTTAGTTTCTGCTGCTTTCTCTGTAGGTTTCTCAGTATTAATGGATGGAGGAGAGGCTGTGTTTTCGGTGTCAGGTTGTTGGAGCTTCTGAATCAGGGTTTTTCTTTCGTCCTGAAGAGCTCGGCAGAGATTCTCCAGCTTCTGGGTCTTCAGGGTGAAGAGTTCAAACTCCTTCTCCTTCAGGGTTTTCTGCATGGGAACATCTTGAAGATCTTAAAGACTTTCACTGACTGAATTGTTTAGGCATTTGTTTACACTCTTTAAAATGAAGTTTATGTTAAAAAAGTTTGGCCATTCGATGAAATTTAGATTTTTTTTTTCCGTATCAGGGCATTAAATGTGATATGATCTTTGGGTTGTCTTAAAGGGGTAATTTAAATGCTGTTATCATTTACTCTGCCTTTAGTTGTTTCAATCCTGTCTGAGTTTCTTTTTTTCTGTTGAACAAACATTAAGATATTTTGAAGAAAGCTGGAAACCACTGACTTCTGTAGTATTTGTTTGTCCTATGGTTAAGGGTTTTCAGCTCGTTTCTTCAAAATATCTTTAGAATTTTGCAGAATACAGTAGTGTTTAAAACTACTTGAGAGTGAGCAAATAAGCATATTTTAATTTTTGGGGTGAACTATCCCTTTAAATTTGGGAAATAAAACCTCAGATGAACAACATATAGCAGGGGTGGCCAACCCTGTTCCTGGAGAGCCACCATCCTGCAGATTTCAGTTGCTACCCATATCAAACAGGAACAGTTCTCTCCAGGAACAGGGTTGGCCACCCCTGACATATAGCATTAAAATAACTATGAAATAAAAATTTGCTCCTCTTATGTTTATACAGTAGAGCTTGTAATAAACGATGTATCTGTGCAGTTTATGTACATTATTTTGTACAAATTCATTTTCCCTCATAATCTTTTATCAAATATCATAACCTTTCCTGCCCCTGGAAACGACTTTTCTTAATTTCTGATCACATGGAATGCCTTAAGGGCAGACTCCTGGAGGGCCGCAGCTCTGCACAGTTTTGCACCAACCCTAATCAAACACACCTGAACCAACTAATCAAGGTGTTCAAGAGTAGTCTTGACCACCTTGATTAGTTGGACCAGGTGTGTTTGATTGGGGTTGGTGCAAAACTGTGCAGAGCTGCGGCCCTCCAGGAGTTGAGTTTGAGACCTATGGTCTACAGGATCTGAATCATAAGTGTTTCACCCATTGCTTTTCTAGCTTTACTTTTGTGAAATAAATAAGAACACACTGTTATGTTGATGTCATGTGATGTTGTTCATCTGGCCATATAGTATTTATTATGTCCTGATTTGAAAAAAAAAAAAAAAAACTTTAAATTTAATAGGATGTCCTAAAGATTAGAAAAATTATTTTAAAACATTCACTGGAGGGTAGGGCTGCAACAACTTATCGATTAAATCTATAAAAATCTATTACTAAAAGCGTTGACAACGAATTTCATAATCGTTGTATCGCACGACACGGAGACGTTTGATTATTAAAGAACACTTTAGTTCAGCGCGGAGCGGAGTAAACACGGTCTCTCTCGCGCACTTATACAGAGTTCAGCGCCTCATAGACAGAGGAGCAGGAAGGGAGTTCAACAGCAGGGTAAATCTCTACAGAATCCTACTTTTGTTCCGTTTTGAAGTGAGGAATGTTAAGTCCCTGGTGCTGATGTTTTACTCGTTATCCAGCTTGACAAGCAGGACAAGTTAGCGTTAACTCGTTTACCTTTAGAGCGGCGACTCAAACTGAGTTTTGGCACGGTGTCTATTGCTGAGCCAGAGAGAGTTAGCGCTGAGCAGAGCTCTCAGTAAGGGACCGTCAGAAAAGTGCTTTTTTTTTTTTTTTTTTTTTTACAAAAACAAAACCGACTTAACCCTGCTGAGAAAGCCGTGTGATATCACAATTATGCACCTTTTTAACCACCTAATGCTTAATTTATGTTTTAGACATGTAAATACACACAAGTACTAGTAAAACAAAACATTTCTAAGAGCTGGTAAAACACACAAGGAAGTCTAACAATCCATTTAAATATAATTTACTGATGTGTTTTATTCATATAAGATATGCATAGTGAAAGTAACTATAAAGTTGAATCTACTCTTCTCTAACGCTCCGTTCACATGGGGCGTCAGCGTCAACACTTCCCATTCACTTTGAATGGGTGACGTCAGGCGTTGCCGAACTGCATTGTGGACGGAAGCGTCAGCCAATCAGATCGCTGTATGCAAATACCCCAGCAAGACAGTGGCCTATTGCTGACTAAATTTTATTGGCTGACACTGCTATGACTATCACGGTAGCCCCAACTCCAGACACGCCTTCAGTCAAGCGTTGACGCTGAAGCCCCGTGTTCACCAGCCACTTATTTGCATGTATTTGAGGAGTAACTGGTGAATTTACATGCTGAATCCTGTGTGTTCTGCTTTTATGAATGAGGCAAACGTGTGGCGGCAAGTTCACTTGCACGTTTATGTGAACTGGCAAAACTTCTGTTTGTGATTATATCTCATTAAGATAATTTTTCTTACCCAATTCACAAATAATGACTTGTTTTAAGCAAAGAATCACAAATTTTTTTTTCAGAAAACAAGACAATTTCTTATGCTATTTCATGCGTCTAGTATGCATCTTGGTTTAAAAATACTTAGATATTTGGATTTTAAACAGGACAAAACTACTTAGTTATTTATTTTCTTATTTTTCTTCTTCTTCTTCTTCTTCTTCTTATTATTATTATTATTACAGCAGCTCAGGGATGAGCTTTTTTTGAATAAATGGTTGGAAATTGTGCTTTTTAAAATCCGATTCATCGATCAAATCGAAAAATAATCGACATATTAATCGATTATTAAAATAATCCTTAGTTGCAGCCCTACAGGAGGGTTAATAATTTTGTCTTCAAATGTATATAAATGCATTAATAAAGCAACTTACATCAGCAACCATATCAACCAGGGCTTTATTACAGCCATCAAAGCGGGATTTCCAGGCCGATGCCTCTTTCTCCAACTTTTTCATCTTCTTCCCCATCTGAAAAACAAATCGACATCTTACCAAACACATCTCACCTAACTGTGATTTTAGTAGTATTTGTATTAGGGCTGTACAATACATCGAAATCGCAATGTAATCATTTCCAATAAAAACATAGCAGGATATGCAAAAATGAGTCTGGATTATAATTTATCAATTGCATGTGTTTTTGAGGCCTGTGGTTGTACGTATGAGGATTTTAAAAGCATTAAGGCAAAAGAAATTCAGTCAGTTTCGTCTGTAACTTTAATAACAATAAATTTTATTAAATTATTTAAAAACTTAGACAATTTTATTTGTATCTTATTGTATTCATCTGTGATTGATTATATTTTATGCAGATGCACTGCCCAAAAAAAATCATACCAATCTATCTTAAATGATTTCCTAATAGACATTCAAGTTATCTGGTGAAACTGTATTCATATCGCAATGTATATCGCAAAATAACAAAACAAAATGGCAGTGTTAGATTTTTCCCGATATCATGCAGCATTAATTTGTGTATTAGCATAATTCTATTCATATTTTAAAATGACTTTTAATTTGCATGTTTTCATTTTACTATTAGTTTATTTAGTCATTTTGTTATGTCTTTTTCTTAGATTATTAAAGTTGAATTTTGGTTGTCAAATAATTTAGTTTGTTATTGTAATCCCTCAACCTAAACTTGACTTGAAATTTGTCTAATTATTAATGTGCACTTGAAAGATGCTGGGTTATTTTAATCCAAATTTGGGTAAAATAGTACATACATATGCTTGATTATTATTTAAATTAAACTGATAGCCCAAATTTAATCCAATTTTTTGCGTTTGTAAATATTATACCCAGATTTAGGTTGAAACAACCCAGCATTTTTTAAAGCATGCTTTTGTCATTTTGGAAGAAGACTTTAATAATCTTCTATTACTTTTAATAATTAAAATGTTTAATATTTTTATTTGTGTGTCTATTCCATGTTTACATTTTTTATCTTATTGATTTGATTATGGGGCGACATGGTGGCGCAGCGGGTAGCATAATTACCTGACAGCAAGAAGATAGCTGGTTCAAGTCTTGGCTGGGCCAGTTGATATTTCTGTGTGCAGTTTGCATGTTCTCCCCGTGTTTGTGTGGATTTCTTCCGGGTGCTCCAGTTTCCTCCACAAGTGGTAAAGGTGAATTGAGTAAGCTAAATTGTCTGTAGTGCAAGTGTGAATGTGTGTCGATGTTTTCCTATGATGGGTTGCAGCTGGAAGGGCATTCGCTGAGTAAAACATATGCTGGATAAGTTGGCGGTTCATTCCGCTGTGGTGACCTCAGATTAACAAAGGGACTGAGCCAAAAAGAAAATGAGTGAATTTATGAGTGTGTGTGAATGAGTGTGTATGGATCTTTCCCAGTGCTGGGTATCCGCTGTGTAAAACATGTGCTGGATAAGTTGGCGGTTCATTCTGCTGTGGCGACCTCTGAAGAATAAAGGGACTAGGCCGAAGAAAAATGAATGAATGATTTGATTATTATTTGTGCTTTGTTCCGTAAATGTAGGGGAAAGTTGTCAGTCAAATTTTGCCTTATTGTATTTGTGTTATACTGAAATAAAAATGCTTTAATTATTTAATCATCTTCTTTAATTACTAAAAAATGATTGAAGTTTACTTGCGTATACATTTTTATTTCAGTTTTACATTTTGTCTATTTTATGATTATTATTCACTTTTTTTCACTTCGTCAAATGACAAATTTGTAATTTTACTGCTTTGGTTTGTTCATTTCCTTTTTTCTTTTAGTTTAGATCAAAACTAACAACCAAAATAACCTTAAAGTTCTACATGTTAGATGTGATCTGAAAAATGTAGAAAATAATCAATAATATTAATACATTTTAATTACATTTTAAATACAGTTGATATTAAATATTTCCAAAATGATGTTTAACAGAGCAAGGGAATTTTCACTGTATGTCTGATAATATTTTTTCTCCTGTAGAAACGCTTATTTGTTTTATTTTGGGTAGAAAATTAAAAATTGGAATTGAAATGTAAAAATGTTAAAAGCCATTTTAAAGGTCAATATTATTAGCCCCTTAATGCTATATTTTTTTCGATAGTCTACAAAACAAACCACTGATAAACAATAACTTGCCTAATTCCCCTAACCTGCCTAGTTGACCTAATTAACCTAGTTAAGCCTTTAAATGTCACTTTAAGCTGTATAGTAGTGTCTTGAAAAATATCTAGTCAAATATTATTTACTGACATCATGGCAAAGAAAAAATAAATCAGTTATTAGAGATGAGCTATTAAAACTATTATGATTAGTAATGTGCTGAAAAATTGTTCTCTTCGTTAAATAGAAATTGAGGAAAAAATAAACAGGGGGGCGAATAATTCAGGGGGGCTAATAATTCTGACTTCAACTGTATATTAATGACCCTTTTAACCTCTAAAAGAATAACCTGTAATGTACTGTGGATACACACCTTGTCCATGTCCTGTTTGAAGCTGGCATAAACACCATTACTCTTAGACACCGATCCTTGTAGTTCATCAAACTTCTCGGAATATACAGCAAGCTGACAGAAAAAAAATGTAGGTTAATCTATGAACAGATATGATTTGAGAAAAAAACTGAAATATCTGACGTAACTTTACCTGAGCCTTCATGTCAACCTCTTGCTCTTTCAGAAGTTTAACGTGCAGTTTGGCCTCCGCGGCTTGCTTCAGTAACTAGGGATTAATACAGGCCAGAAGTTGTAATTAATACAGGCCAGTACAACAAAACAACAATAAATAATACAGATATTATGTGTTTTATTTCTCAGTCTTGGGTTGCAGCTGGAAGGGCATCCACTGCGTAAAACATATGCTGGATAAGTTGGCGGTCCATTCCGCTGTAGCGACCCCGATTAATAAAGGGACCAAGCCAAAAATAAAATGAATGAATGAATGAATTATTTGTTTTACTTAAGAGCAAGAAGGTAATAACTTGGGGATAAACGTGCCGTGCAGTCAAGCGATTTACCACTAACTCACTTGTTGTAGTTTTTTGGGTTGGCAGGTATGCATTCTAGGATCAATGTTCATTAAGAAACAATTCAGTTTTCATTATGCACTGCGTGTATTATTACATTACCGGCCACTTTATTAGGTACACCTGTTTAACTGCTCGTTAACGCAAATTTCTAATCAGCCAATCACATGGCAGCAACTCAATGCATTTAGGCATGTAGACATGGTCAAGACGATCTGCTACAGTTCAAACTGAGCATCAGAATGGAGAAGAAAGGTGATTTAATTGACTTTGAACGTGGCATGGTTGTTGGTGCCAGACGGGCTGGTCTGAGTATTTCAGAAACTGTTGATCTACTGGGATTTTCACACACAACCATCTCTAGGGTTTACAGAGAATGGTATGAAAAAGAGAAAATAATCAGTGAGCGGCAGTTTTGTGGGAGCAAAAGCCTTGTTGATGCCTGAGGTCAGAGGAGAATGGCCAGACTGGTTACAGCTGATAGAAAGCAGCAGTAACTCAAATAGGCACTTGCTACAACCGAGGTCTGCAGAAGAGCATCTCTGAACACACAACACATCCAACCTTGAGGCGGATGGGCTACAGCAGCAGAAGACCACACCGGGTGCCACTCCTGACAGCTAAGAACAGGACACTGAGGTTAATTCTCACAGGCTCACCAAAATTGAACAATAGAAGATTGGAAAAACGTTGCCTGGTCTGATGAGTCTTGATTTCTGCTGCGACATTCGGATGGTCGGGTCAGAATTTGGCATCAACAACATGAAAGCATGGATCCATCTTGCCTTGCATCAATGCTTTAGGCTGATGATGGTGGTGTAATGGTGTGGGGCATATTTTCTTGGCACACTTTGGGCCCATTAGTACCAATTGAGCATCGTGTCAACGCCACAGCCTACCCAAGTATTGTTGCTGACCATGTCCATCCCTTTATAACCACAGTGTACTCATCTTCTGATGGCTACTTCCAGCAGGATAACGCTCCATGTCATAAAGCGTGAATCCTCTCAGACTGGTTTCTTGAACATGCCAATGAGTTCACTGTACTCAAATGGTCTCTACAGTCACCAGATCTCAATTCAATAGAGCACCTTTGGGATGAGGTGGAATGGGGGATTCGCATCATGGATGTGCAGCCGACAAATCTGCAGCAACTGCGTGATGCTATCATGTCAAGATGGGCCAAAATCACTAAGGAATATTTCCAGTACCTTGTTGAATCGAAGGATTAAGGCAGTTCTGAAGGCAAAAAGGGTCCAACCCGGTACTAGTAAAGTGTTTTAGGGATTTTAGAGATGTTTTACTCACATGTTCTTTCTCCAGCTTGTGTTTCTCCTCAGACTCTTTGAGGATCATGTTGACCTGTGCCAGTTTCGTCTCCAGTAATTTCTGCTGCAGGTCTCTGTGCTTGAACACTTTCTCAAGATTCTGCAAACAGAAATGCAATTTTTTTTTAATTATAAGGGTGGATGGACTTAGGTAAACATAAATAAATACATTTCTGAAATTATTTTTATTTTTATTAATATATTAATTATATTAATGTAAAACATATTAAATATAAGCAACATTTCTTATTTTTATTTAGTTGAAACTATAAGTACAACTAAAAGTTAAATAAAATATTAATTAAAGCATCAATAATATAAAATATATTTTATACATTTATATATGATAAATAAATATATATTTATCATGGCCAATAAAATATATAAAACTATAATAGTATCTCAATAAGTAACAGTGTTCTCCTGTAGTGTAGTCTTACCGCCTCCCGCTGGTCATATTTGGAAATGAGGTCTTTGAGTTTCTCAGCCAGCTCGCTGTTCTCCTGACAGAGTTTGTTGTTTCGGCTGCTGTGCTCCTCGATCTGGGACTGGATGTCGCTCAGTGTGCTCTGGAAATGTGTGGTGATTTCCTTCCTCTTCAGATCGTCTTCACGACACCGCTGCAGAGTCTCCTCCTGCACAAATAAAGAAACTGAGAAGTCAGAATTATTAGCACTCCTGAATTATTAGTTCCCCTGTATATTTTTCCGCGTATACAAGTTCTATTTAACAGAAAGGAGTTTTTTAAACACATTTCTAAACAATAGTTTTACATTTACATTTATTCATTTAGCAGATGCTTTTATCCAAAGCGACTTACAAATGAGGACAAGGAAGCAATTTACACAACTATAAGAGCAACAATGAATAAGTGCTGTAGGCAAGTTTCAGGTGTGTAAAGACAGTGTAAGAAGCAAAACATTAGTACAGGTTTTTATTTTTTTTTTTTGTAGTTAGTGGAGAAGTCAGAGAGGGAATTGCATATTAGTAAGGAAAGTGGAGACTAAATAGTTGAGTTTTCAGTCTCTTTTTGAAGACAGCGAGTGACTCTGCCGTTCTGATGCAGTTAGGAAGTTAATCCCACCAGTTGGGCAGATTGAGCGCGAGCATTCGGGAAAGTGTTTTCTTCCCTCTTTGGGATGGAACCATGATGGGACGTTCATTCACAGAACGCAAGTTTCTGGAGGGCCTATAAATCTGCACAAGTGAGAGCAGATAAGAAGGGGCGCAGCCAGAAATCGCTTTGTAAGCAAACATCAGAGCTTTGAATTTGATGCGAGCAGCAACCGGCAGCCAGTGCAAACGAATGAGCAGCGGAGTGACATGCACTCTTTTAGGTTCATTAGACCACTCGTGCTGCTGCATTCTGAAGCGTCTAAAGTGGTTTGACAGAGTTAGCTGGGAGCTCTGCTAGTAGAGAGTTGCATAGAGAGTTTTAATAACTCATTTCCAATAACTGATTTGTTTTATTTTTGCCATGGTATTTAGTTTGTCTGCAATATATTGCTAGATGAATATAATTTCACAAGATAACTTATAACTCTATTCTGAATAATTTCATAACTTTACATTGATTTGGCGTACTTTGTAGACAAGCATCTGCATAAAATGCAATACAATTCAATTAGATGGTTTTCTGTGGAATCTAACAGTATTGAGGTACAGAAATTCAATGATATTCTTTGAATAAAATTGCACTGTATAGTGTATAGTCTTTTTTGTGTAAATAAATAAATACAACTAATTTTGGTTTATATTGCTTTATAACCCATTCTATTGTAGGGTAAACTTTTACAAATGACCCCACAAATCCCGTTCTGAACTATGATGATTACTTATAATCCCAACTTGCCATTGCTGATTCTGCAATGCGACTATTGCAGATTCACACATTGTAATGTTGATGCTGAAACGATATATTGTACAGCCCTAGTACATAACATTTTACTAGATATATTTCAAGATACTAGAATTTAGCTTAAATTGACATTTAAAGACTTAATTGGGCTAATTAGGCAAGTCATTTCTTGACAGTGGTTTGTTCTGTAGATAATCTAAAAAATATATATTGCTTAAGGAGGCTAAAAATATTGACCTTAAAATGGTTTAAAAATTCAAAACTGCTTTTATTCTAGCCAAAAAAAAAAGAAAAAAAATTATAGGAAATACTGTGAAAAAAATCATTGCTCTGTTAAGCATCATTTGGGGAAAATTAAAAAAAAAAAATTCACAGGAGAGTGAATAATTTTGACTTCAACTGTGTATACATATATATTAAATAATTTAATTAATTAATTTAACTTTGCAAAATAATTTGAATTCCAAATAAGATATGGCAGGGAAAATAAATATTGAACACATCACCATTTTTATCAGAAAACATATTTCTAAAAAGTGAAGAGAAGAAAAAGTATTAAACACATGAAGGAAGGTGTATAAAGGCAGTGAAAGCTCAGACAGCAGCTGAAATTTCTAAGTTCTTTAGCAACCCTCTGCCCTTCTTCAGTGTAAATGAATATTAGCTGCTTCAGTCCAACATCTACAGTCCAGCATCCAAAACACAGCCAAGGAAACTCTCTAATGCAGAAGTGGGCAAACTACGGCCCACAGAACACTTTCATCCGGCCAGCGAGAGAGCTTTTTAAAATGCTGCCTCTGAGTAACGGTTGGGTTTTAGAATTAGTAAACTAATGATGCAATACATGTGAATGCCATTTGATGACAGTATTGCACTTCTTCAACAAAATCGGACAGAAAGCGGTAGGTCTAATATGGCAAAAATGTATTGCTGTTTTTAAAGACCACAACCTAAGAGGCCGATCACACCGAACGCGCATTTACGTTCCAAACATGAAAAAAGAAAGTGGTGCACTTTTTTAATGTTGTTAGGCAACAACTGAATCACTTAGGTATTTTGCGTGAGTGTTACTGTTGATATTAACATAACTTTATTTTCAAGCTCATTGTTCACATTAACACACTCATAATAACATGACTTGGAATAACAAAGACTAAGATTCTTCTCCCGTTTTATCTCATAGTTTTAGAATGATTGATATGAGCATATTAATACAAGCTCAAATGAGATTGTTGTGAATTCGACTCAAATTACATAATAATTGCTGGTTAAATGTGTCAATTTTTTTAACACATTTAATAGCAGTGTAAATTAGATTATTGTAAATTTGACTGAATAGTAAACTTTAAAACTATTTTTAATGTGTTATGAGATTTTTTCTATCAGACAATATGTTTTCTCTTCTCCACTGAAAAATTGTTACATTGTTATTATAATTATTATTATTATATTTTATAAGGGATTATTGTATTGTTTTATGATAATTGATAAGTAAATATAAATAGCAGTACAAATTCATTTGACTTGTTAATTTGACTCAATAATAACTATTTGAAAAATCTGTTTTGTGTTAATGTGACATGTTTCTGTCCGATATTACATGTTCACTGCCAATATAAATAAAAGTTATTTTTTGAAGGATTGGTTTGCAAAACTTGATGTGGGCCTTGGGTCTAAAAAGTTTGCCCACCACTGCTCTAATGCTTTCAGAGAAAGAAAATCAAGCTGTAGAATGGCCCAGCCATTCCCCTGGCTCAAATCCAAAAGAAAATACATATTGAAGATCAGATTTGATAGACGAGACCCACAGAAGCATCAAGATGTTTACACTCTGTTGAAGTCTGTGACAAACTCACACCTGAGCAATGCATGCGACTTCATTCTCCATATGAGAGGTGCCTTTAAGCAGCCATCATTAAATAGCCTTTTATATTAAGTATTAAATACATTTCAGTAGTTCATAGGCATGTAACGGTATCAGAATTTCACGGTACGGTAATACCTCGGTATGAATGTCACGGTACGGTATTTATTGAATCATTTAAAGGAAAAAAAAAAACTTTTGAAAATACTCCAAAAAAGTGCCAAAAGTGTCAATGACATACAAATTAGCCATCTATCTGTTAGCTTTGAAACAGGAACTTCAATTTTAATAACAAAAAATTATTAAACCATGTAAAAAAATAAAGTTTCAATTTAGTATTGTTAAAAACTCATCACATTTAACATTTAATCACTCACTTAGATAGAGATGGGTTTAAAGGAAAGTTATCATATAATTATAATCTGGTAAAAGCTGGTATCTCTGGGTATTTACAATGTCCCCTGCAACAGAAAAAAAAACCCTCTCATTTGGGACTGAGGATTCTGGGACAAGAGAGATATGACTTGGCCCATGTTGACAGCAGTGGGGTAACGTTGTGCATTGTCTTTCCCCCACTTGAGAGGACAAACCATGAGTGAGATAGAGATCTCTTTGCGGTACAAGTCAATGTCTGCATCAATCTGAACAGTGTGCTGTGTTTCTGCAGTCCCCATGTCTGTTATTAGTCGTATTCCCCAACTTGCAGGCACGTGCACACATAGGGCTCAACCTGTGCAGTGCACATGCCCTTTTTAGTCTTGGATAGAAAATGCCCTTCCAAAACGATCAAAAGTGCCCCCGCGACGCGACACAACCTCCGTCCAGTCCAGCCCTTCAGTAGGCGCGCGATAACACCTCTCTTGAGTATGCGCGCTCAACCCCCCTCGGCGCTTTACAATACGCGCGCCACAACACAGCTGATCAGCACGCGCGCGACAGCACCGCTATTCAGCACGCGCGCGGCGACAACACCCACTTTAGGTTCGATCATTTCCATCTTTTTTTCATCTCCGCTACTAGCAGCACACTCCATTTCCGCATTACTGGATCTGTAGTGACAACAGACCGCAAAGGATTATGGCCACGCCGGGGCTGATGGGAAATGAAGTTTCAGCTACCTCCCGTTCGCTTCATTCGCCTGAGCAAATTTTCTCAGAAGACCTATAGTTTTACCGAGTCATGCGACTTCGGTAATATCGAAAAAATTTAATATTGCGGTATGACGGTATTTACAATACCGTTACATCCCTAGTAGTTCAGCAATTTCTCATATCATTGTTATTACACAGAACTCATCTTTCAGATTTTCTTTTAAGTTTTATTTTTATATTTGTATTGTTTTTTTTTTTACCAAATCTGGTTCAATGTAATGTCAACCGCTCCATTCCCCTCTGTATGTAGCTTATGTTTCTGTAAATAATAATGTAAATTAAATCTAATGCAGTAATGCATACTGATGCTTTAGTCGACATAACCTAGTTAAATTTGCATATAGATTTATATCCATATAGCAGGTTTTCACAAATCAGACAGCTATCCAATCAGAAATAAAGTGAGCAGGTATAAACAGCTCCTATCCGATCAGAAAAACCTGGTGTAAACAGGTGCTAACAGGTGTTTTTTTTTCAGTGCTGGCATTGTGGTGTTGTTTTCACCTTCAGGGTCTTGTTGTGTCTCTGCAGCTCTCGGCACAGGCTCTCCAGTTTGCTGCGGGCCAGAACGGCTCGGCTGTGTTCACCCTGAAGCTGATCTTTCTCCTTAAGCACCTGGAGAAACTTCTTCTGCAGCATCTTCAGCTGTTTCTGGTCTGAGCGGTGCTCCTCCAACTGCACACAGAACACACATGACTCATGATCATGGGGCGGCACAGTGGCTCAGTGGTTAACAGTGTCGCCTCACAGCAAGAAGGTCGCTGGTTTGAGTTCCAGCTGATTAATATATTTTATATATATATATATATATATATATATATATATATATATATATATATATATATATATATATATATATATAATGTATGTATATATACACATACATTATCTAAATGCAAAGGTAGAATGATGCCTGTACTCACCAGTTCAGCATGTTTTTTAATGAGAGTGTCCAGTTTCTTCTCAGGCGTCCCCAGTTTGTTCAGACTCTGCATCAACAGCATTGCTTCCTTCCCTGAGATCACAGACAGAGTTCACTTTTACATGCATAAAGTGGAAGACAAATGCATCAATTTAACTTAACTTTCAGGCTATATGTTTAGGGGTTAGGCAATGAAGCTGAAAGGCCTGGTTTTAGAGCACAATAATTCATTAGTATGGAGTAGGGCAGGGGTCTCAAACTCAATTTACCTGGGGGCCGCAGGAGGCAAAGTCTGGGTGAGGCTGGGCCGCATAAGGGATTTCACAAAAAAAGTCCTCAAATGTCATTATTAACAGTTTTAATTATTTCTTCTGAACATGAAGTGTCCTGAACATTAATAGAGCATTGAGTGAAGATTATGAACAGTTCTCCTGAACATGGCATCTTTTGCCTACTCCTTGCTGCCAGAGACTTGACAGCGCTTCTTCTCACAAATCTGAACCACATTTGGCTTTAGAGCGGAAGCAGTTGAGACCCTCAGTATGGCTTGGGGGAACTCACTCAAAACTTCCATTCCCTCACCCACTGCAGAGTGGATGCGCGCGTACTGAAGAGCGGTGTTCTCGCGCGCGTACTGAAGAGCGGTGTTCTCGCGCGCGTACTGAAGAGCGGTGTTATCGCGCGCGTACTGAAGAGCGGTGTTATCGCGCGCGTACTGAAGAGCGGTGTTATCGCGCGCGTACTGATCAGCTGTGTTGTCGCGCGCCTACTGAAGGGCAGGACCGAAGGTGTGCCGCGTCGCGGGGGCTCTTTCTAAGTGGTAGCTAAGTGGCAGGCAGGGGCGGGAACAGCTTACCTTGGTTCTGGCCGGCGCGAGTTCTCTCCTGGTAACACTTCCCGCCCGTCACAGCGTCTAACAAAGGGGCGGGGTGCGTGGTGACGTCACCGGCATCCCCGCTCCTTTGTTTACACGGCGGGCGGGGAATGCCAGCGCTCCCCGCTCCGCTGATTCTGTCAGTGTACATCGGTCGGTGCGGGCCACAAAATATTGCACTGAGGGCCGCAAATGGCCCGCGGGCCGCGAGTTTGAGACCCCTGGAGTAGGGCCTCCTTTTGTGGCCAATACAGCATTAATTCATCTTGGGAATGACAGATACAAGTCCTGCACAGTGGTCAGAGGGATTTTAAGCTTGCAGAATAGTGGCCAGGTCACTACTGTATGTGATACTGCTGTAGGAAAACGTTTCTAACTTGCTCCTCAAAAACGCCCCAAAGTGGCTTAATAATATTTAGATCGGGTGACTGTGCAGGCCATGGAAGATGTTTAACTTAACTTTCATGTTCATCAAACCACTCTGTTACCAGTCTTGCTGTGTGTATTGGTGCATTTTCATCCTGATGCCACATGCCACCGCCTTCAGCATATAATGTTTGAACCATTGGGTGCACATAGTCCTCCAGGTTACGTAGTCCTTGACAGTGACGCGCAATTTCATAAGGTCTCAACATCGATTTTGTAGTGTAATTAAAATACAATGAGTTAAATAGATTAAAGCAGTGGCTCTCAAACTTTTTTCATCAAGTACCACCTCAGAAAACAATTGACTCTCCAAGTACCACGATAATGCAGTACTGAAATAGAGTAGCGTAGTAGGTCTGATGAAGCAGCTACAGCACAGCACAGTTAAAAAAAAAAGACAGATTAATTCCTATTTTTAAAAATATTTGTTATTGTCAGCCACTTTAAACATTATAAAAAGTTTGAACATTAACACTGTACTGTGCTTATTGGTAAAAAAAACAAACAAACAAACAAACAAACAATAAGTCAACGTTTAAATTAAAATATGCTTTTAAAAGTTAAAAATGAAAGGTTACTGTTCTAAAAAAATAAATAAAAAAAAACTAAATATAAAAAAAAAAACTTCTGTACTTAAATGTAAAGTATTAACATATAGTGGCCAATTCATCAACACCTGGAAATGTTGCCTGGACCTTAGAAATATAGGCTATATGGCATCATATTCATATATAAATCATTTTTGATACATTTAGAAATATATGTAGCATGTATAAATGACATATTTGATTCCTCCACGTACCACTAGAAGGAAGCCCGCGCACCACTAATGGTACATGTACCACAGTTTAAGAACCACTGGATTAGAGCATTCATTAAGCTGTTAAAGCTTAAAACAAGATGAAATGCTGTGTAAACGCAAGCGCCGTCAGTAGCAAAGTGGCAATTTTGTAATAGAGTGATGATTCTTTGGAAACGCTTGGGCTGGCTGACTGAAAATTAAAAGTCCATGTGCACATGCCCCATTCGCACCCTGGTCACTAATGTTCAGTGTGTTTGTGTCTCACCGAGGCCTTTCAGCATCTTTTTCTCCATCTTCTGCTCTCTGCTCTTCGGCTCCTCCTCTTCCTCCTCCATCTCGTCCTCCTCGGTTTCGTGCTTCTGTTCGTTCAGCTGGTATGTGTTGATGATCTCCTGCAGCTGCTGAGACAGATCCTCCGTCATTTCTCCGTTTGCAGATTGAGCACAGGTCTCCATCTCCATCCTGAGGGGCGATTCTGCTATCCAGATAGGAGAGATCCAACAACACAATCTTCAGACTCATGTAGAAAATAGGAGTTCATCAACATGTTAATATATCGCAATAATGAAAATACACAATATTGATATCACGAGCAGGGCCGGATTAACATTAGGGCGATGTGAAGAAGGAGGGGCCCTTAATTAGCTTTTAATTCATGCTATGATGTGGGAAATGCCTCTTTGCGTTATGCTTTCTCTCATCAATAATATGAAGTATTCCTTTCGGTTCGCTGCTGTTGAAAAATATTGAATAGCCCTGTTTTAGTCACCCAGAAGGGTGATCAGATGTCCTAATTTTCCAAGACATTCCACTTTTCCGGCACTACCGCGAGAACCGTCCAGTCAATGGTAGGCTAAACAAGCTCATAGTGGAACAAAAAATAAAATTCAAACAGTTTTCATCATTGATACACTTGTACATGTAGTAACAGAAGCTGGGATATGCGGAATCCTACTGAATGGACGCATAACTAAAGCTCTGTCTCGGGATATTTCGATAACTGCTTGT
This sequence comes from Danio rerio, assembly GCF_052040795.2. Lineage (NCBI taxonomy): Eukaryota > Metazoa > Chordata > Actinopteri > Cypriniformes > Danionidae > Danio > Danio rerio. Next base: position 7,385,974 of record NC_141037.1, read on the forward strand.
GTAGGCTATTTGATTTGTTCGCACACTGCATCGGTTATATTGTGTGATGTAAGGATCGTGCAGGCGCGCACCGGTTTGAGTCCAGCTGTAACCACCGCACATCTGCGCAATCCTTCCATCACTTAAAAAAAACCGAGACACTGTGCGAACAAATTAAATAGCCTACCCAAGCAATTATCGAAATATCCATCGTTGCGGAGTATTTACCTCAAGTAAATACACTCGGTTATGCTTTACAGTAAGTCTTAACTAAACCAATTAGAAAGCAAACTTTTTATGAATGTTTACTTTGCCCCTTTCATGAAAATGACAGTAATAATATGGAGCAATGAAATATTGGCGCTGGCATTTATTAGACAATAAATCTGATGCAATAAATAAAATAAGGATGCAAGCATTCTGTGACTAAGAAGACCACAATAAGCCATTTTGGATATTAGAGGCATGAATAATAAAGATATTATATCACTATGGTCAGCAAAAGTTCTTTTTAAGAGTAAACCCCAATTTAAAAGTATTTATTATTAAGCACTAATATAGGAAAGTATTGCAAATATTTTTTGTTGTTTGAACTTTTAAGTTCATATTATGTCATTACTTACTTTTGTATACTTGCAGGCCTATTTTAATATAATAGAAAAATATATGATAATCAAATATAAATCAAATGGTGGAAAACAACAATAATATTAAAGGGTTACGAAACACTAAAACACATTTTTGTCGTATATGTGTCCCACACTGCTAAAAACACCATTAGGACACAATTATCTGACTAAAAACTGAAAATTGGTTGTTTTTGCGTTACTTCAAACAAATTCGTTCTTCCGGTTTGAAACTAATTTTTGAAGCTGCGTCACAGCCATGAGATAATAGCATGTATTTCAGCGTGTGAACTGGACGTCTGTACCAAGGTGTCCCATATTACGTCTCTGAGTTTGTTGCACTCATTCATGATTATGGCTTGGTTCGAACCAATCAGCGCACTCCATTATGAATGCTCTACAACTTCATTAATGTGCATGTTAGTGAATTATTATTATTATTATTATTATTTATATAAATAATAAATCCCCCTTTCTGTTTAACGGGGAGCAGATTTTCTTCAACACATTTCTAATCATAATAGTTTTAATAAGTAATTTCTAATAACTGATTTATTTTGTCTTTGCCATGATGACAGTTATTAATATTTTACTAGATATTTTTCAAGACTGTTCTATACAGCTTAAAGTGACATTTAAAAAAAACACTAAACGACAATTTTTGGAATAATGAATAATAATTTCACAGGAGGGTTAATCATTTTATCGTCAACTGTACTAAATATATGTTCCTGATTAAAACACAATATAGTTTTGTTTTTGTAAAACAGCAATTCTTTGCAGCTAAAAGCACATAATGCAATGTCAAAATAGTATTCAGATTTTAATGCATTACGAGGGTTAAAACAGAGGCTCCAAAACTAAAAAAAAAAGAAAAAAAAACAACAACTGTAAAAACACAAACAGAATCACTGTACACTGTAAAAGATATCGGTTAATTATCAGTTTCTGTATTGTGTAAGGTTTACTGTTCATTTAAGGTTGTGTATTGCATTATGGGATTTTGATCTCTGCTCTGCTAAACTGTAGAGTTGAATTTTCAACATCAGAAGTCGACAAAGTGACTTTTATTGACATTTTAGTAGTTTGAAATAATATAATGTATAAGAAATAATACAGAGCCAAATAAGTCTGTAAAATAACAGAAAATGCGCTGGCAGTTTATTATAACGTTTCTGTAGTATAATATAAAAGACCAACCCAGACAATATTAAAAATGTTTATAAATACTTTTGTCAAGCTTTTCAAGTTTAAAAGTTGTTGGAAGAAAGATCAAGCTCCCATAATGCATTTCAAAAGCAGAAATAAACAGGGAAAAATAAAAGCATTGATCACAAAATACAAAAAAAAAAACTGCTAATTTACGGTTATATTTGTGCGTTGTATATTTAAAACTGGACACATTAGCTTTCAGATTCAGATCAGAGGAACTTCTTTAAATGCATTTGCTCTTTATTAGACTACAGTTTGCAGTTGTTTGTGACGGAGCGACTGTTCATCTGGTTATATTTAGCTGCTGCGTCTCTCTGATATCTTCACCAGCAGCACTGCCACCTGTTCACGGCCTCAACTCTATTTCAAGACACACTCAATATGGTCAACTTGTCTGTTATCCTCAAGCATGACAGTGTTCACCAAATATCTAGTAAAATGCATTGCATGAAAAAAATATATCAATGCATATTTCAATATCAAGTAATGCTTTAATATGACCTACACTAAACCTTCATGCATATTAATGTATCAGCACTAATATTTCCTACGTCCAGGTCTACAAATAATACATTAAAATCGCATTTTCCAGGCACATTTTCACATCTCTCCAGCCAGCAACTGTGGCAAAGTACATATTTTTATACAAACGCTGAATTTTTAAAAATTAATTAACAGTTTCCATCTTTTGTAACTTAAAAAAGTGTTTTTTTTTATTGATGCTTGTTAATTGCATTATGAGCTGTTGATTTCTGCTCTGTCGACATTTAATGTTGAAAATTCAACTCTACAGTTTAACAAAGAGACTTTTATTGATATTTTAGTAGTTTGAAATAATATAATGTAGAAGAAATAATATAAAGAGAAAAAAAGTTTATAAAATTAATGCATTTTTTATATCACATAGCGACCCAATATGACCTACACTGAACCTTTATGCATTTCAATGTATAGGTACTGATATTTCCAACATGTTAACAGTGAAATCCAGTCTAATAACATGTGCAACAACATGCTAAGTTACACTAAACATGCTTTAGATGCTAAAAGTTCTCTCGCTCTCGCTATAAATAAGTTACTCAGTATGAAAATCAAGCATTCAGTCAAGAGATATAAGACTTTAAATATAACTGTGAGATGTTTGGTAAGGTTAAGAAAGAGAAAAAGTGTAGACTCTTACCAGCAGGAGCAGTGAGGAGTGAGCAGTGAGTGTCAAACACAGCAGCTGCAGGACGAGGACAGACCTCAAAATAATCACAGCTGAGCACACCGATGCTGACCGCCAAATCATCTTTCTGGAGAGCACAAAACACATCATCTATAACATCACTTCTGTTATACGCTGATAGACTGATGTGAAATCTGTAGATGCCAATAACAAAGACAAAACATGTTTTAAAGCCAATCAAAAACGTTTGAGAATTTGAATAAGTAATGATATGGAATTGTAAATCTCAGGAAATCCAGATCAACATTTACACATTTATACAGTTTGTCATTTACAAGACTCTTTTACACCTTTTCCAAACACTTTCCAGGTTCATTTTCAAACTTTTCCAACAAGTGTGGCAGAGTACATATTTTTTTTATACATATTCATACTTCATCACATTATATTTAGTGCTGAGCAAAGATTAATAAAAGTTTTTTTTTTTTACATAAAATACAGTATGTGTGTTAGGGCTAAACAATATTCACTACCTGACAAAAGTCTTGTTGTCGATCCCAGTTGTAAAAGTAATAAATAATAATTTGACTACTAGTTGATCATTTGGAAAAGTGTCAGAAGGTCGATTTTTCTGATGAATCATCTGTTGAACTGCATCCCAATCATCACAAATACTGCAGAAGACCTACTGGAACCAACATGGACCCAAGATTCTCGCATAAATCAGTCAAGTTTGGTGAAGAAAAAATCATGATTTTTGGGGTTACATTCAGTATGGGGGCGTGCGAGAGATCTGCAGAGTGGATGGCAACATTAACAGCCTGAGGTATCAAGACATTTGTGCTGCCCATTACATTACAAACCAAAGGAGAGGGACAATTCTCCAGCAGGATAGCGCTCCTTCTCATACTTCAGCCTCCACATCAAAGTTCCTGAAAGCAAAGAAGGTCAAGGTGCTCCAGGATTGGCCAGCCCAGTCACCAAACACGAACATTATTGAGCATGTCTGGGGTTGGATGAAGGAGGAGGCATTGAAGTTGAATCCAAAGAATCTTGATGAACTCTGGGAGTCCTGCATGAACGGTTTCTTTGCCATTCCAGAATACTTTAATGTGCATCGATATCGCAATGTGTGTATCCCCAATAGTCACACTGCAGAACTAGATTTATAAGATTAAAAGATAAAGATATTGTTAAATGTATCTTTTTATTATTATTATTATTTAAACAATGATGACACTTGACAGTTTAATTTCTGTACTTGAATACTGTTCAAGAACCTATGGCTCTTGAGCCACATGTGGCTCTTTGACCAAAATATGGGGCTCCATAGCTGTAATGTAATGAAATGTGTATTTATATAGCGCATTTATAGTGTATGGCCCAAAAGCGCTTTGCAATGATGAGGGGGTGGGGGGGCTCTCCACACCACCACTAGTGTGCAGCATCCACTCAGATAATGCGACGGCTGCCACAGGACAACGGCGCCAGTGTGCTCATCACACACCAGCTATTGGTGGAGTGGAGAGACAGTGATAGAGCCAATTTGGTGGATGGGGATGATTGGGAGGCCATGATCGTAGGGGCCGATAGAGGGACTTTGGCCAGGACACTGGGGTTACACCCCTACTCTTTACGAGAAGTGCCATGGGATTTTTAATGACCACATAGTGTCACAACCTCGGTTTAATGTCTCATCCAAAAGACGGCGCCCACTGACAGTGTAGTGTCACCTTCACTTTTACTGGGGCATTAGGACTCATGCAAACTACAGGCTGAGCGCCCCCTGCTGGCCTCACTAACACCACTTCCAAAAGCAACCTAGTTTTCCCATGTGGTCTCCCATCCAGGTACTGACCAGGCTCAGCCCTGCTTAGCTTCAGTGAGTAACCGGTCTTGGGCTGCTGGTTATAAAAAAACTATAACCATCACTAAAAATCAGTTTTCTATCAAAAATACAATTACAATCCCCCTTTAAACTGTATTATATTTTAAACTGTATTATATTTATAAAGCACAATGAATAAGAACCAATGTGCTTTTGTGGCAATGTGGATAAACTTGAATTGCGACACCAATAAAGAGCAAACAACATACATTTCTATGCTAACTTAAATTCAAAGAACATTCATTAGTGGTGATGGTGAAAATAAAAATACTATAAATTGTTCTTCATTTATGTTCATGTTATACAATGACTTGCCTAATTACCCTAACTTGCCTAATTAACCTAGTTAAGCCTTTAAATGTCACTTTAAGCTGTATAGAAGTGTCTTAAAAAACATCTAGTAAAATATTATTTACTGTCATCATGGCAAAGATAAAATAAATCAGTTATTAGAAATTCATTCATTCATTCATTTTCTTGTTGGCTTAGTCCCTTTATTAATCTGGGGTCGCCACAGCGGAATGAACCGCCAACTTATCCAGCAAGTTTTTATGCAGCGGATGCCCTTCCAGCCACAACCCATCTCTGGGAAACATCCACACTCACATTCACACACTATGGACAATTTAGCCTACCCAATTCACCTGTACCGCATGTCTTTGGACGGTGGGGGAAACCGGAGCACCCGGAGGAAACCCGCGCGAAGGCAGGGAGAACATGCAAACTCCTCACAGAAACGGCAACTGAGCGAGGTTCGAACCAGCGACCCAGCGACCTTCTTGCTGTGAGGCGACAGCACTACCTACTGCGCCACTGCCTCGCCAGTTATTAGAAATTACTTATTAAAATTACTTTATTATGTTTAGAAATGTGCTGAAAAAAACTCTCTGTTAAACAGAAATTAAGGAAAAAACTAAACAGGGGGACAATAATTCTGGCTTTAACTACATATACATCCAAATGGCTCTTTAAAAAATGCATTTGCTAAAAAATATAGTGTGAGCAGCGCAGACACTCTGACCAAACCTCCATTAATGTCAGTGTGAAAAGAGTGTAGGAACACACTCCAGCTCTCAGGATCGCCTGTGAAAGCCACATGTCTGAACGTTGACAGCTGGTTTTCACTTCTGCTCAGCTTTGATATGTGAGCTTTTGCTTTATGTCTGATTAAATGAGAAGGACAAACACTCCGCTTGGGCTCAGGCTGGTAAGTTGACTAAATATAATCAAATTCAATATTCATTTAAAGGTTTGTTCATTTCGATGTATTGTTGCATGGAGAAATGACTGTGCATAGATATGCAGATGCAACATGTGACTATACAAATATTTAGAAAGCATTAGTTTCTTTAATATGACTTTATACCTATCAATTGTTGTATTTTCGTCAGCTGATCACGCATCAAAGGCCTGTTTTTTTCTGCTGATGAAGTTGGATGGGGATTATGTGTGGAGCACATGTCCAGTCCTTTTGTGTTTTGCTTTTTGTTGTCTTTTTTGTGTACATGGCGGGTAAATGGATGAAGGTACAGTAGAGAAGATGAAAGGGAAATATGTGTTGACGGGTCAACAGGAACTGCAGCGTTTGAGCTGGAAATCAGGTCTGAAATGAAGGCCGAACCTTACAGAGTTATTGAACGCAAGGAAAAAAAGACATTATCATGTCCTTAAACTACATCAAGAACTTCTATGAGGGATGTGTAAGTATGATGAAAGTGTGTTGCTATCTTTTTTTATATACACAGAGTAAGAAGAAACTAACATTGGCTTGTATTGTAAAAAAACATCTTAGAACACACAAAACCAGAAAAAGTATATAGCTTAATCATCAGCGGTGTCACTGAGTTGCACTTGAGTTGTAGAAGACAAAATGTGTGCTGCTTTTTTTAATAGCTGTGGTAATTACATATGAATTTTTTAAATGATTAGTATTATTAATTATTTATTTTTTTGTCTTTTGCTTTTATACGTTCATTCACTTATTATTTCTTCAGTCATTTAAGGTTTAAATTCATAAAAAAGTAATAAACAAAATGAACTATTTGAATATTTTATTCCATAAACATTTTTTGAGATTTCCATTGAGATCCTATATTATATTGAGAGACTATATTTTATTACATACTCACTTTTATGTTTCTCGATATTCAATTTTGTAATATTTATAATACTACTACTACTACTAACAATAATAATAATAATAAATATTAATAACAACAACAATTGTATTTATCATGAGGTTTTCTTAAACTCAAAGCACAACAAATATACAAATCAAATAAAGGGGAAACACACAGCTTCGCGCAACGCAAAGCTTTACAGAATTCTATACATAGGTTTCTATCAGGGTACAAACACCGGCGCAGCTAGTCGGTGGCTGTCCGCGGTGCCCAGCCACGACTCAGGACACTGTTCATATTTCTGCCGCGTAGTAGGCAGTGCTGTCACCTGACAGCAAGAAGGTTTAATTAGGTTTAATTTAATATTAGTAAGAATAACGTTATTAAAAAAATTTTAGTACTAAGCTTAACAATAACTATATTAAATCACGCTTGCTATTGTTTTTCTTTAGGTAATGTTTCTGACCTGACAAAATCACCTTATAGATTGAATTTTAAGCAATATTTTTTATTTTAATGGATTCTTACTAGTCACAGCCTTGTCAACAGATATTTTCAAAAATTTTCTAGTGAATTTTAAGAGAACATTTGAATTTTTGAATTTGTACGAATTATTTTTTTTACACATTCAAATTACATTCATACATGTAAACATGTCTACAAACACTGTACCTAACACTGTATTGGCATACCGAATTTGTAGCATTGTTTCTTCTCTTTATTTATGCTTTAATATTAGTAAGGATAATGTTATTAAAACTTTCTTACTAAGAATAACTAACTATAATAATGCTTGCTGTTGTTTTTCTTCAGGTAATGTTTCTGACCTGACAAAATCACCTTATTGAGTAAATATTAGACTGTCATTTTTATTAAGTAATTTCCTTACATTTATATACAAAAAGGAAACAGAAGAAGAAAAAAAGGAAAGGGGGGGGGGTAAGTGGTCATCAAAGAGGTTACAAAATCAGGTCACATTGCAAAACATTGGATCACATTATCAGATATTGTTTACAATGACATACTCAGTCCATTCTTTGCCAATACGTGTTGTCGAAACCATTTTTTGAGTTTTGGCTTATGTACTACTTGACAATAGTTATTGAATTAAGTATTTGTCGATAGTTGGAACAATGCCATTTTCCTCAGGTTTATTGCAATAAATGAGTAGTTCAATTCTTATAAGTTTTATTTTTAATTAATTCATACTAGGCACAGCCTTCCATGTTTTTCTAGAGAATTTTGAGTGAACATTTGAGTTTTAATGAATGAGTTTTCAAATAACATTCATTATACATTCAAACACGTTTAACACAAGTATACTGTACCTAAATTACTGTATTGGCGTATTGAATTTGCAGCGGGTTTTCTTCTCTTTATGTTTTAATATTAGTAAGTTAAGGATAGCGTTATTAAAACATTTTTATTAGCAGAAATAACAAAAACTATAACAACTCCTGCTGTTGTTTTTCTTCAGGTAATGCTTCTGGCCTGACAAAATCACCTATTTGAGTAAATATTAGATTGTCATATTTATTAATTACTGTTAATTGGGAAAAAGAAACAGAAGATGAAGAAAGGGGGAAGGAGGGACTAAGTGGTCATCATAAGGGTTACAAAATTAAGTCACAATTCATTTGATTACATATTGTTTTACAATGACATAGTCAGCCATTTTTGCCAATACTTGTTGCACTTTTTTGAGTCAAGTCTTAGGTTAAATGTCAATATAATGTACTTCCTTTACAATTCCTATCCATTGAGCCCTTGTTGGAGGATCAACCTGAAACAATTTTCGAGTCATGGCTTGTGTACTACAAAACAAAAGTAAATATTATTATTTATTAGTATTTTTCGATAATTGTAACAGTTTCTGGAATTTTCCCAATATATAATGTAATAAATGAGTAGTTCATTTCTTATCATTTTTATTTTTAGTGGATTCATACTAGCCACAGCCTTTTCAACGGATGTTTTCAACGTATTTCAAGTGAATTTTGAGAAAACTATTGAGTTTTGTACTCTTTTATACAT
>NC_141037.1:7400000-7482500 GCF_052040795.2 Danio rerio
GCCATAAATTCAAACGAGATACCTCAAAATCTTTACTATGTAATACTGTAAACATGACATGAAAGTTCCTTCAGTACAAACTCAACCATCTCAGGATTTTGCAATACTCAGACTATAATATAAATACCATAAACTGACTGCTACTTCATATGTTATCGGTATGTTTAATATGAGATAGCACTTATACCTTCATTTAAAATGACTAAAAGGCTAAAAATGCATACATTCAAACAGTTCACCAGACAAGAATCTGTCATCTGATGGCCGAAAAACCTGAAAAAAGCAACCATCCCTTCAAATATACCAGTCATTTTTGTGTACTTGACCAAAACACAGTCTCTGAAAGTAATTACAGTACATGATAGCGATTACGTGTGTGTGTGTGTGTAAATATGTATGTGTGTGCACGTACACGCACATATAATTGACTTAACAGTGACTGGAATGTTGTGCCATATGATAAATTCAATGTAAAATCATCTAAAATGATTGAAAAGAGCTCCAATATTGATGACACTGCATTCAGTCTATCAGCTCGCTAGAAAGTGCTTCAAATAGTCATCGTAACGCACAATACTTACCACTTTAAATATATATATATATATATATTTACTAATATGATGTCGTATGCAGATCTATATTAAAAATGCCTTATAATGACATGTCTTTGCTTAAGTGCTGAAATATCTAAAGATTACATAAGGAAACGAGGTATGATACATTTAGAAAAATACTATAAGGTGGAGACGGTTTAAACAAAAGGCCTGTTTAAACACTTTTGGGTTCAGAATCTCGACATAATGCAGTTATAAAGGTGCCAGCAAAAATATACAATAGCGTACAAGGCAATGTCAGAGCACAGCTTAATGCAATATGCAAACTGTAACGTACGTCATAAGTGCAATCTCAAAAAGCAACCACGGTACCTCATATTAGTTCAACTTAATGACCACCACTAATTTTTAAGTGCATAAACGGGGGTACATCGAATGACTTTCTCTCATTGAGGAATATGCAAACATCTTCTTAAAAGGCACAAGCAGAAGTCAATGACGACAAATTCGGTATAATGCAAACAGTGCTTGGGGACGCAATGACGCACCTCCTGTCCTGTACAATGCAAGACTTGCGACTGGTTCTCATGAAATATTGATCTAAAATTGACTTGAACCTGTCTCTTATTCACGTTTATATTTGATTATATGCATGTGCACTCAAATTAATATAAATGCTAGATGTTGTGCATATTTATTATTTACGCCTAAGTTACCAAAACATAACACAAAAATCTCAGGGGTATGTTTACACCACAGAAATTGGCATGGTCAAGTTAAATTAGTTCTATGAAAATGGACAAAATAATGCTGAACTATGCCAGGCCAGTAGGTGGCAACATCACCTTACACATACATGGGTTGTCAAGTACTTGTATTAGAAACCCAAGTTTGTATTTTCAGGCCCTCAAAATGCTGTTGCAATACATGATCAAAACCTTTGAGTTGGAAACAGTTGTCGTGTAAACATCCCCTTGGTCAGACTTTTAGGCCTAAAATACACTCTACACAAGTTTAACCTTGTGTATCTTTAGCTTTCTAAATGTGCAATTCATCCTTGGGGCACATTTACATGACCGCGATGGACTTAAAAAAAATTTAAAAGTTCCATCTTCGGAAAACCTGTTGACAAGTGTATGCTAAAATGGCTAAAAGGAATTTATTATGCCAGGCCAGTAGGTGGCAACATCACTTTATCCAGAAACACTACATGTCGGTGCCCGTACATGGTTTGTCGGGTACTTGCACTAAGAAACCCGTTACGCTTAAGTCACAAAAATCTCAGGGTACGTTTACATGACAGCAATCTACCTAAAAACAAAAAGGCCTCGACACGGTCAAAATAAATCTGTTCTGTGAAAAATGCTGTATTATACTAGGCCAGTAGGGGGCGACCAGGGCCAGAGCAAGCTGAACTGCCGCTCTAGGCAAAGGACGATCAACCTTCCTCAAACAGAAAGTGAAAACGAAAATGAGCGGTTATCAAAGTGAAGAACCCTATTCTGCCATATAACTGCGGACGCAGGTGGTGCGCGAGGTGTTCGGATGCCGCCCTCTCTATTCTGCCGCCCTAGGCGGCCGCCTAGGTCGCCTCTATGGACGCGCCGGCCCTGGTGGCTACATCACCTTACACATCCATGGGCCGTCAAGTACTCGCATTTAGAAACCTATTTTTAATAGTTTACATTTTTAGGCCCCCAAAATGCTGTGTTTTGTAAATACATGAACAGTTGTCATGTAAACACTTGCTTGATCAGACTCTTAGGCCAAAAACACACTCTACACAAGTTTAACCTTGTACATCTTCAGCTTTTTAAATGTGCAATTCATCCTTGGGGCACATTTACATGACCGCGATGGACTTAAAAAAATTAAAAAGTTGCATCTTCGGCAAACTTGTTGACAAGTGAATGCTAAAATGGCTAAAAGGAATTTATTATGCCAGGCCAGTAGGTGGCGACATAACTTTATCCAGAAACATTGCATGTCGGTGCATGTACATGGTTGTACTTGCATTAAGAAACCCGTTACGCTTAAGTCACCAAAATCTCAGGGTACGTTTACATGACAGCAATCTACCTAAAAACAAAAAGGTGTACCTTCGACAATATCAAAATAAATCTGTTCTGAGAAAAATGCTGTATTATACTAGGCCAGTAGGTGGCGACATCACCTTACACATTTAGAAACCTATTTTTAATAGTTTGCATTTTTAGGCCCCCAAAATGCTGTGTTGTGTAAATACATGAACAGTTGTCATGTAAACACCCCCTTGATCAGACTCTTAGGCCAAAAACACACTTTGCACAAGTTTAAATTTGTGTATCTTTACCTTCCTAAATGTCCAATCAACTCTTAAAAAATGTAAATGTTTCACCTTCGGTACTGTTAAAACAATGCTTTTAAAAAAGCTCTGTTAAAAACAATGTATTATGCCAGGTCAGTAGGTGGCGATATCACTTTATGCAGAAAAACTATGTCAGTGCACATACATGAGTTGCCAAGTACTTGCATTAAGAAACCCGTTTTCAAAAGTTCACATTTTTAGGCCTTCAAAAGGCTGTTGTCGTGTAAATACATGGCCAAAACGTTTTTAGTTGAACAGTTGTCATGTAAACGCCCCCTAGTTCAGCCTCTCAAGGCTGATTTACACTTCTGCATCAAGTTCACATGTATGCTCTGGTGCATAGCATTTGCCATGGCTGACACCAATGCTGACACGCACCCCTCAAAAAAATTTAACTACATGTCACAATGACGCAAAGCACAAGCTCTGCGATTGGTCTGCTTGGTAGCGGTGACGAACATGGTCAGTGCTGAGAGCTGCGAGCCCGTTGAAGCGAGTGTTTACAAGTGTCGAGTCCTGTAAAGGAGCTCCAGATGGAATATTTTGTTTTGTGTTTACCTTTTGATTAAAGTTGTTGCACGTCCGCCGGTTCCTGCCTCTAAATGAGCGAGTTTCAGCTACTTGTACATTAAGGTAGCTTACAGAAAAAACAAAACATCCACAAGAAACTCGACACAGAGGAACATAAACACCTACTGCCTAGCAGTTTGGGAAGTGTTATTGCAGAGCAACACAAATTGAGCAGAACAATGCACAACCATGTGCAAGGCAGGTGCTGTGGGCCACAGCGATCACTCGACGCAGAAGTATCAATCAGCCTTTAGGCCAAAAACACACTTTACTCAAGTTTAACTTCGTGTATCTTTACCTTCTGAAATGTGCAATTAAAAATGCTGCGAGGGGGCGCAATGGCTCAACTATGGAGAACTTAGCAAGTTAGTTTGTTAAACTTGGCATACTTACAGCACCTTCTCGAATAGTAACATATAAAGGGTCGTATTCCACTTCATTTTATTAATGCCTTTCCCTCACCAACTTCCCTTAATCTTGTTGACTCATCTTTTTTAAGATGCGAAACAATCCAAAGGGCTCAGCTGAAACTTCTTACTAGCCTGTGTTTACTTTATTTTCATGTGCTGCTCAATCTCTTGTATCTCAATCTCATCAAACCATGAGCACAGAGTACAACATGCAGAGTGGACTGTTATGCATGAACTTTCACCTTGTGCCTGCGCTATTTTACACACTGTTTGTGGGCAGAAAATATATGAAGAGATGTCTATCGACAGTCATGATGATAAAATGTAGCCATCCAAAAGTATGCATTGGGCTTAAGCCCTTGCTCCTTTTAAATCATACCTGCCAACATTTGGATCATACAATCCGGGAGGTTTTATCCGCGTGAAGTGAAGAGTGGGGTGGGGCGTGTGAAGTGAAGAGCGAGGTGGGGCGTGCAAACTAAAGAGTGGGGAGCAGGTATGGAGATGGTTGCGTGTTGATTTCGGTGCGCATAGGGACCGGACTGTTTTGCGGGAGACAGAACAATATGGGAGATGGCCGGGAGATGGGCCTGAAATACGGGAGAATCTTGTAAAAAACGGAAGTGTTGGCAGGTGTGTTTTAAATTGACTATGGAGACAATCTGTACACTTTTTTTCAAATCTGTTTGATGCATCATTCTATAAGTCTACAAGGTCTACAAGTATGCTTGGGTTGTTTTAAATATTTAAAACTTAAAATACATATATATTAAAGAGTTCTGAGTTTTTGGTAAATTAACCCCGATCAACAGGGCAATCACAATTGTTTTGCATTATGGTATGTGAAGCAGCTCAAAGTCTACGTATAAGTAGTTACATCTCAAGAAGTCAAAGGCCTATGCATGTAAACTTCCTCTATCCACTCCTTGAAGAGGAATGCACTTTAACATAGCAGGGCTGATTCCCCTGGATGGGAAGCTTAGGGAATATCGGGAGTAGGAGTCTAAAAGTGAAGTGGAACACACCCGTTTTAATGGCACAGACAATTAAAGGTAATCTGAACGCCCCCGGGAGTAGAGAAGATTGCTACCGCCAGTGCAATGCAAAAACACAAACAATAAAAACAACCATTCCCTATGTTTGAATACTTGCATAACGTATGTTTCTGGTTTGAGCTTGAATTTAGTTTTGCTTTCGAATGCGTTTATACATTGTTTCTAAAGTCAGCTTTTAGGTGGATTATCGGAGGCATCTTCAGATGTGATTCTGAGGGAAGCAATAGCTTTTGCACAGGTGTAGACACTCTCCTCCTTCTTATCATCTTTGTTAGAAAGGCCAGTGGAATAGGTTGCTATTTCTCCACTGTAGGCCACTGCTGGATCTGGGACAGAGGCTGATGTCTGGCCCGGCGCAGCCGTTTCTAAAATGTTCCCCTGTGGAATTGACGGAAGCGAATTTCTCTCCGCAACAGCACCAGAGGTCGATATTGATGGCATTCTTAACACCCCGATAGGGACCATTGGAACAGGTGTTGACACCTGTCCTTGAGAGTGCAAAGGCAAATGGCTGAAGATGTCTGGCTGCCGGGTTTTTGGCAGATCTTTACTGCTGCATAGGCCAACAGGAACAATGAGATTAAGAGAAGTATCCCCTTGATCCTGAAAAAAGAATAATCGTTTATTATGCCGACTAACTCATTTAGGTATGTAAAATAGCAGTTCTGGTAGTTCTGGTGTGACAATTGTTTTAAATATTTATTACTATTATGCAACTAAACAGCATTGCACATATTGCACTATACCCATTCCATTCTGTCAGTACAGTAGGAATCTTCACATAGCTATGCAAAGTTTATAGTAACCATAGCTGGGGTCCCCAAAGGAACATATAAAACTAAACATGAATATCTGTAGCAAAATCAGCTAAGCAGTGGTTCTCAACTTGGGCATTTGAGGTCCACTTTAATTTAGGAGTGATCGGCCTGGTCGGTACAGCAGCTGTCTAGTTCAGGGGTCACCAATCTCGGTTCTGCAGGGCCGGTGTCCCTGCAGGGATTAGCTCCAACATCCTTCAACACACCTGCCTGGATGTTCAGGTATACCTAGTAAAGCTGCGGTCACATTAGAGTGTGAGCATGCGCAATTCTGTCATATGGCTCTGCGAAAAGGGGCGGGATTAAGCAAGATTATTAGACATTAAAAAAGTGAGCGATTGCTCCATGTTTTAAATTTCTGTCCAGGGATGTCATGTTTTGATCTTTGTTTGGTCTCACGCAGTCAAGTGATGCGATTTTGCAGGTTAGAGTTCACCAAGCTTGAACTTTGCACCACAGCAACCTGCGAAACTAGACGCATGACCCCGCGTTTCCAGTCTGATGCATTCGCGTGTGTATGAATGGAAGTCTATTGGAGAAAAAGCCCAATGTGACCGCAGCTTAAGACCATGATTAGCTTGTTCAGGTGTGTTTGATTAGGTATGGAGCTAAGATTTGTAGGACACCGGCCCTCCAGGAACAAGTTTGGTGACCCCTGGTCTAGCAGATTTCACCTCCAATACCAATTAAACAGACTTGAACCAGCTTATCAAGATGTTAACTGGATATATAAAGGCAGGTGTGTTTAGGCTGGGATGGAAGTGAAGTCTGCAAGACAGTAGCCTTCCATGATCAGGTGCAGTCAATCCTTGCTCCTAAAGAGTTACTGTCTCACAGACCGCAGTTCCAACCCTGCTCAAACACACCTGTCTGTACCTTTATAGTAATCTCAAATATTAGCTAGATTCGCACTATCAGGTGTATAACATTAGGTTTAGAACTCAAACCGGATCTTGAGTGCCAGAATTGAGAACCTTTGCAGTAGAAAATGGGACAAGCGAGAACTTTTTAAAACATGCACCATGAATGCAATGCTAGTTGCTATGGGTAAAAGTCTCTGCCAAAAGTAAAAAGATAAGCATACCACTCCTGTCTCTCCAATGATTGGTCTAATGGGCGAAGCTTGAAATCTTACACTCCTTCCCAGATCCATGTGGGTCCTGTGTTGATAAGACCCCCTTCGTGGAGACACAGCCCTGAGCGCTACTTTATGTCGACCCAGTGGAGACTGTGCTCGCTGTCCTGATGTGTCCAAACCTGTAGGTCTTACAGGTGACAGCTGGCGAATGGGTGAAAAATCCCCTCTGATGCTCAAATCTCTTCTGGGAGAAACGGCCCTTAATGGAGATGAATCTCGGCTTGACAGTAGGTGACGTTGGGGTGAGAGATCTCCTCTTGGGGACATGTACCTCTGCCGAGGTGAGTCCCAACAAGGTGACAGCAGCTGAGGTGGGCAGAGCTCAAAGGAGCAGCTTGACTGATCAGAATTCAGGTCATCCTCAATAGTCAAAGAGGATGCTTCAAGCTGCTCCTTTGGTAGATTGCAGCCTGAGTCAAAGTGTTTAGGGAGGCAGCCAGACATACATGGCTTGTTGACAGCATAGGACTGAGGACTTGTGCTTCTAGACAATGTTTTTGGTGTAGAATCACCATCACATTCATCATCTTCATCCTCGTCTGGTTCATCCTCATCGGCACCATCAGAATCCTCCACATCTGAGAATTGATGTTTAATGGTTTGTTCCGCTGGCATGATGCCCAAGGATTTCTGGGTGTCATCTATACAAGCCGTAGGGGAATAAAACAAAAATAAGATTTTTTTTAACATTGGGGTTTTATAAGTGGCTCAGAAATTGTTTTGGCTAGGCTAATGCCTAGCTTCTTACAGAACAGGCTCCTACCAGCATCTTCTGTATTGTCCATAGCTGTCGGTGAAACTCCAAGTTCAAGGCATTTTTTCATGTGAGCTTTTGACTTCATATGCTTGGTAAGATTCCCTAAAAGAAAAAAGGGATTATTTTTCTGTCTCAAACTATTGCAGTCATGCTTAAATGTGTGGTAAAACCAACCTTTAGTTTTAAATGCAAAATTGCAGCACTTGCAGATGTAGGGTCTCACATCAGTGTGCGTCCGTATGTGTTTCTTAAGCATGCTTGGCTTCTTACAACGAATACCACACTCTTCACATATATACTTTCCCCGACCACGGCCCCTTACATACACATATTCCTCATTGGACTTATACCTGAAAGGAATAAACAACACTTATACAAGGATGCATTACTTCAGTGACATATGAACATTAATATTATTACAATACACATTCATACCCTCCTTCAAATATCTTTACACGCATTGGTTCTGTTTGCCGAATGATGGATGAAACTTCCTCTCGTAAAGATTTGCCCCGGTGGCTAATTTCTCTTAGCCTGATGTCTTGTTTTGTATCTTCCTCTCTGTAGTCCAGTGCAATCTGTAGTAGTGCAACATACTTTATGTAACAGATGGCTATAAAACTATGGCATCAAAAAAAAGGGAAAGAAAGCATAGCATCTAGATGCAAATCAACACATAACATACTTGTTCTTGCTTCGGTCTCCAGGGGGTAGAAGTCACAAGTAGTCCAGGTTGATAGATGGTAGCAATTGTATAAATAGCATTCTGTCTTTGCTGTTTAGATCGGAGAAGGGCAAGAACCATCCCAGTGCTAATATCTGGTGGGTTGGGGTTATGGCATCTCACAAACCATGAGGCATATTCTGAGAATGGTGCGACCGTGTGGGTGCTATTTGGTTTGGTGGTATTGAGATAGCACCAGCTCATGCAAGTAGTAGTGTGAAGACCAGGAAATTTTGAGAACAGTAAAGTACCAGTTATTGCAGAGGGCATTAAACTGATACAAGAAGCAGAATGATGACTAGCCATCATGCTTTCAGGTGTTGGCTTTTGCTCCATAATAGCAGCATCTTGAGAAATTCTGGCTGAAGACTGCAACTCTGCATTGCTATAAAACTCTTGGGTTGCCTCATCCATATCCATCTTATCAATGGGCTCGGAGGTGAATTCTGACTTGGGACTTTCTTTTTCAACTTCAAGATTTCCTAACTCTACAGCACTAAGCTCTTCAACAATCTGACCATAAATGTTCTCGTCTTTGACTCGTTTTTGCTGCTTTGCCTCAATAAAGAGTTCAATGCTACTTGCAGGTGAGAGCATACGCTTGTTTGCACCACCACTTGGGGCTTCAGTAGTTGAAATGGTTTTGGAGGTTAATGATAGAGGTATACCTGTTTTAAGCTTTGCTGGTGATGCTTGTAGGCTGTGCAGTTGTTGACTTTGAGAGGAGGATTTTTTGTGTTCTAGGCAAGAAATGGGTTTCTGGATATGAGAATCCAGAATATGAGATATACTAGTATATGTTATGTTTCCGTAAGATGGTACTTGCATCTGAATTCTGACAGGAACAAGCAACCCAGATGAGCATTGACTGGCTAATGCTTGCTGAGCTTGTGAAAGCACTGCTATTGTTGACAAAACATTGCCCAAACTCTGAGAACAATCCTCTTGGGGTTCTCTCAAGTTAACATAAGTTTCAGGTGATTTAGACTCTTCGGGTTCTTTCTTAATTACAAGCATTACATTTTCCATGTCATGGACATTGCAAACAGTTGGTTTAACATGCTGGGAAGAGGATTGCACTGGGCTATATTGTCTGTGATGTGGAAAAGAACTACCAGAAATCAAAGAGTATCTCATTTTCTCAATGGATCCCTCAGGAGTGAACGGCAAAGTTGTTCTCTTGCTAATTTCATCTGAGAAATTGCCACCTTGTGTCTCAGGTTCACCACTTAATGAGGCCTGTCTAACCAAAAAGGCCCTTCTACGTTCTTTAACCTCCTCCAGCCTATATGTAGATGATGGAGAAAGACTGCCATAATCAAATGACTTGCTTCGGAATTCTGCAATCTCTGAGGGTAACTTATAGGGTGCCTGCTCTGAAGCGGAGCGCCTCATCTCTCGATGATGACTCTGTGAACTCCCAGGCACTGATAAGAACTCTAATGGTTTACTAGACTCATCTGGGTTAATTTGGGACACAAGGTTAAGGGTCTCCTCTCTGTCAAGGGACTGGGAAAAACTTGAGCTGTGAGATAAATTGCTATCTTGACTTGGACTTCTTGAGAGACTTGTGCAAGCGGATTCAAAACTAGATTCTCCAGAGGAACATTCCATCTCAGCCAATCTCAAGCGTTTCTTTTTGGGTGGTAGTTTTTCCATTGGAAACTGTGACAGGGTCTCACTCCTCTGAGGCCACTGGAACTCCTCAGTGTGCTTTTCCCTTTGCTTAACACCGACATCTGGAACTTTTTCAGGCCTGTCAGGCTCCACAGTTACTCTAATCTCCGGGACCTGGATATTAGGCTGAGACGTTGGCTGTTTATGCATGTGAAGTTTCTGGTGCAGAAATCCACAGGGTCCCCATTGACACTCTGATCCTGTTCTGTGACATTCCATGCTATGCCCCTTTTCCATGAATTTGCCAATTTTGTCTAACTGATGGGATCTAACCTCACTCAACTTCTCTGCCGAGTTCAGTCTGTTTAGTGAATTTGTGTGCTGAATGACAGAAATAACATTGCTGCCAGCCTTCCTCTCAGTGTCAGAAACAACACTATCTGAAGAAATTTGCTTTGTCTCAAGATCCTCTGAGAGTCCAGTCGCATTTGATGGCTTGTCCTGAATATGAAAGTCTTCCTCCTCCGTGACAGTTTTGTCTTTTCTTCGTTTCCTTGTAGAAGATTCTGACGAGTGGCCTGGACAAACTGAACATGTCTCTGTTTCTTGAAAGTTTTCAGCAGCCATTTTGGAATCATCTATGCTGTGAATTTTCAAGTCGGATTTTAAGCTACAAGCCAAATGAGTATAGCAGTCTGATTCTGCGTGACCTTCATTAGCAGAGTGTTCAAACGCAGATTGCCGCATGAGCCTCCTCATACCCATTGCACCCCGGTAGGTGACATCAGCACCTGTCATTCTCTCATCAAATGAATTACTGCTTCTTAGACCTTGTGGTGTATTCAGATTAGACTTAGATGAGGTTGGAAGAGAGTTACTGCGCAAGAATACACTACTCTCCAATGCTGTTTCCAGAAGGTCAGAGCTGGGAATTTGACATTCTTGGTAATCTTCCTCTTGGAACGACTCTGAATCAATTTTTATTGATCGGACTAGGTCTTTTTTGCTTCTGTGAATGGAGGAGTCCGTGTCACCAGGCATCATGCCTTTGTTCAGTGTAATCATGAAGCTAGATGTGGCTTCATTTATGTCTGTCATGCAGGTTTGTACAGTGATTGATTGCTTTGGCCTGGTCGCTGGTCTATAACATTTGCCAAACATAATTTCTTGATATGATTTGGCACTTGCACTCGACTGATTGATCTGTTGCTCTGCACTCTCAGAACGAGAGAAGTATCCGGAATCTGTGCTGCCTTTACTGTATGAACTGGGCAAGGACAGGGACTGATCGGATTCTTGACTTTTCTTCTCTGATAGCCGTAGTGCTAGTTTTTGCTTGATGGTGGAAAACTCAACCATTTGGTCTATCTGAGCAATAGCCACAGGTGCCGTCATTTCCCGAAACTGCCATAAAGAAACTTTTCCTGATGGTCCAGTTTCCTTTTTGAGTGGCGTCTGCGATGGAAAAAGGGCTTCCTTTTTGGCCAATTTCCCGACCTTTTCTTGCACATAACCCTCTGTTTCTTTAATATGGCTTGTTGTATCCAAGAACAAGTCCTCCGCAACCTCTTCATCGGTATCGCTGCTTTGTTCTGCATCCGAATGCATTTCACCCTCCGCCACCTCATCCGTATTCTTGCAGTCTTGCTCTGAAACTGAAACCAATCCTGCTTTCACAGCATGGGTGTGAGATTTTCTGTGTTTGTATAAGTTGCTCTTAGTTTTAAATGAGAATCCGCAAGGAATACATGGATACGGTCGTTCGCCAGTATGAGAGCGGATGTGCTTCTTTAGTACACTTGGTTTGGCACAAGCTCTTCCACAATACTGGCAGACATATTTCCCAGTTTTAACAGACTTCTGCTCCTTTTTGTGAAGGCCCCCAGAAAGCATCTCATACTCAGCCTGGAGATATCTTTTGTTTGGAAGAGGAACGTTCTTCCTCCTGAGCTGGACGTGACTCTGTTCTCTAGATTTTGAGGTAAGTGTATTTCCTGAAGCAAGGACCTGCGGCTCTATACCAGGAGATGGACTTACAGATGGGGTCTGGGGTTGCTCCGCAAGTCTTATTTTGTCCTCTGAGCCAGAGGATTGGCCTCTTTGGGTCATCTCGGATGGCAAGTGTTTTTCGTCATCTTTGAAACTGATAATCTGTTCGGAACTTTCCACTTCACCTGAGGTTTTAGTAGCCTCCATGATAAGGATTTGCAAGCTATGGGTGCTACATTGCCCTTGGTTTCATCACAACGAACATCATCTTGCTTCGATGAAAGATTCTCTTTTAATCCTTGAGTGCTTTAGAGAGTTCCCTGCGATTGTACAGCAGTCAGTCCAGCTGCATCATTTTTTAAAAATGATCCAATAATCCTTTCCATATGTTCAAGAGCATGGTTCACTCAAGTTGTTTAAAAATGGTCTCCATTTTTATATGCAGTCAAGCTTGGGCACCACATCCAAATTGTCTGCAAACAGAAAACAACATAGATGCTATGAGCAAGCAAATATTTAAATTATAGTGAAGGATATCTTGAATAGTTTAATTGAATGTCACAGCAATTATTAATAAAATGAGTACAAAAGCTATCTTTAGGCCGAGACGGCCTGTAAACTCACCATGCCCTGAGTAGAGTGTTTCTGAAGGCAGTGTGCCAGCACCATCTCTGTGTCTTTCTGAGGTCTTTGATTGATGTGAAGGTCGTCTCGAACTGTAAGGTCAGGAATTCCTTCTATTAGACAATTTACCAAAACTACAAGTACAACAAGTATACAGCTGTGCAGGAATAATGATAGGTGGAAATGACAATGCAATTTATCTGTGTAACGTCATCAATCACTCTGCAGTCTAAGCTCCATTTACAATGCTGTTTTTATTCAAAAGAAAACGGTTTCCTCTAAAATAATTACATTTAAAAATCAATGAGAATCAAAAAAAGGAATATTGTTCAATATTGTTTATTTTATATATATATATATATATATATATATATATATATATATATATATATATATATATATATATATATATATATATATACATATATACACACACATACACACACACACACACACACACACATATATATATATATTTACAACAAAATGCATTACATTGATCAGTTCATATATAATGCAAATTATTTTGTCTAAGGTGACATGGTGGCTCAGTGGTTAGCACTGTCACCTCACAGCAAGAAGGTCACTGGTTCGAGTGCCAGCTGGGTTAGTTGGGATTTCTGTGTGGAGTTTGCTTGTTTTCCCCATATGGCATGGGTTTCCTCCAGGAGCATCCGGTTTCCCCCACAGTAAAAAGACATGTGTTTTAGGGGAATTGGGTAAGCTATGAATATCATAGATATATAATTGTCACCTGTGAACTTAAAAAGTGGATTGACAGATCAAGATTTAAAAAAGATTTATATTTAAATAGAATTTCTTTTTTTTACTCAACAGTAGCCTATAATATTGAGAATAATTTTCAAGATTTACCGTAATATAAGGAACATAAAGTAATGTGTGTACCATGTGGCACTAAAGACATGAGTAATTATGCTGAAAATATGTATTATTTATTCATTCATTTTCCTTGCTCTTCCAGTAGCAATCCAGTACTGGGGAACACCCAAACCACTCATTCACACCCATACACTAAGGCCAATTAAGTTTATTCAATTCACCTAAAGCGCATTTGTTGGGACTGTGAGAGAAACCGGAGCACCCGGAGGAAACCCACACCGACACAGGGAGAACATGCAAACTCCACAAAGACATGCCAACTGACCCAGTCAGGACTCAAACCAGCGACCTTCTTGCTGTGAGGTGACAGAGCTAACCACTGAGCCACTGTGTTTGCCCATTATAGAAAACACTTGTACAATATTTAACCAGTTAAATGCTGCTGCTATTTTGAGATTTCCGCCTGGATTTTGCCTACCCAAATTTAAAAGCTTCCCAAATGCAAAAATTTGGTATAAATTTTAAAGAAAACCTTTTAAATTTTCATAAAACACTATTGAAAGTGTTTAAAATAACTGTATATGTTATCTGTGTTATAATAAACACCTACAAAGAGGCGTTTTCTTTTTTTTTTATGAACTCAAATTTGAAAGAGCACCTTTTAGGTTCTGTGTGGTTTAGCTCGCTGTAATAAATTTTGTTGGTTCCTGCACATGTTTGTAATCATAGGAAAAAATAAAAATGTCTCTACCATAATCTATGCAAAAGTTATTGTATTCCAACTGATGAGAGGTGCTGTACAAGGGACCGATCATTGTTTTCATATTTCCCTATTCTTTTGTTTGATCAAACATAATTCACTGTGTTTGGACCACGTCAGACATATAAAAGAATTATTTATGCACATCACCTCAAAAACAGAGGAGAAATGGCCCTGAAGCGCACAGCATAAGGTAAGAGATGACAGCTGTCTGTGCTATCTGGGGCTGCTTATTGACCATTAATGTAATGTTTTCACTTCTGCGCCATGGAAACACCGTGATTCATTTGGTAACTGTTTGATATGTGAATATAATTCAGTAAAAAGAATGCTAGAACCATATAAGCACCGGCAAGAGCTTTCATTTGAGCTATAACTTGTACATGTGTCATATGAAAAATATGAAAATGAACCCATGTAAAATACCCAGCTTGGGTATCCACAATACTGTGTATATAAGTGTAAAAAAACTTTTGTACAGTAGAATAAAAACCAAAGTGATGCATATGTGCATAAAATATAGATTCTACACTTTCAAACGAAACCACTTACAGGGGTCTGGTGCATTGCTAGCCCTTAAATCTTAAAGCGAAAGTCGATGACGTCATGGACCCGGTACCGGGTCCGCAGAGTTTTTAATAATCAAGGTTCAACCTTTACTAATGCATTATTAAAGTCCAAATTTGTGCTTGTTAACATTAGATAATACACTGTGCTTTAGCAAGAACTATTTTCATTAACTAACATGAAAAAAGATGAATACATACTGTAGTAAATACGTTGTTCATTGTTTGTTGTGTTAGTAAATACATTAACTAATCAATCATTACTTTAAAGTGTTACCTAAAACACAGTTTACATTGTCTTACAAATATTCAACATAGGCTCATTCTAAAAACATAACCCTGTATACGTTTCTGGAGATCACGAATTATGTAGCCAGTAGTACGTATGGCAACATTTCGTTTTTTAAACGAACGCTACAGGGGCGTATGACGTTATTCCTTTTTGCGCTTACCAGCTGACCGCTTACTTCCATGTGGACAGCTTTACTGCTATTTCTCATGGATCAATCGGTTCTTTTGAAAACAATATTGGTTGGGTTTAGGGAAGGAGGAGGGTGGGTCAGATGATCAGCGGCCTCTGGTTGGATTTATGCGAGAATAGCAGGCACTCGAGAGTGATATTTAAGATGTCAAAAGCGTATACATAGACCACTAGTGGATTTGTAAAAACTGGGACCTCTATTTAGAGGTACATTTTCAGAATGAGTCTGGGTTGCAAATATTACAAAATGGCAACAACATTATAACAGTGCATAATCCTTCTCTTTATTTGTTTGTTGTTTTTTTAACACAGACTCATTCTGAAAACGTAGACCTATTTACATTTCTGGGGATCTCATATCACGTAGCCAGAGCTACAAATGGCTGAATTTCGTCTTTAAAACGAACGCTACAGGGCGGCATGAGGCCATTCCTTTTCATCATTACCAGCTGACCGATTACCTCCGTATGGACGGCTTTCCTGCTGTTGCCAGTTTGTCCAATTAGCTTGCCATGTATGTCAGCAGACTTAAGACACAAAGAGGAGCTGACCACAACAACCTGGGTTCGAGTCTGGCGTTTCAGAAAGCAGGTAAGACAAAAACAAAAGCCAAAAAGTAAAATAAACAAGTAAATAACAGGTTGAGAATGTAGTAAAATCTTAAAACGTAAAAGTCATGCGAGGGCTTTTCTTTTTCTGGATTGCTTTTGAAAACTAATGTCGGTTGGGTTTAGGAAAGTGGGTGGGCGGGTCAATCTGTGCTTTTGAAAGCACTATTGGTTGGATTTAGGGAAGGAGGAGGGTGGGTCAGACGATCAGCTGCCTCTGGTGGATTTACGCGAGAAAAGCAGGCACTTGAGAGACAAATTTAAGATGTCAAAAAGTATATACAGCACCGTCTGGTGGATTAGTGAAAACAACAACTGCAAAAACAGTAGCTCCGGGGACGAATTTGGTGCTCTCCATAAATGTATATAGGGGTTTGTTTTCAGAATGAGTCTGGGTTGCAAATACTACAAAATGACAACAACATTATTACAGTGCAAAATCCTTCTCTTCGTTTTTGAACACAGGTTCATTCTGAAAACAGCCTTATACACATTTCTGAAGATCACAAATTATGTATCCAGAGCTACGTATGGCTGTATTTCATCTTTAAAATGAACGCTACGGAGTCATATGACGGCGTTACTTTTTATTCTTACCAGCTGACCGCATTCATTAGTATGGGCGGCTTTCCTGCTGTTACCAGTTTCTCCAGTTAGCTTGCCTTGTAAGTCAGCAGACTTGAGACACAGAGAGGAATTAAGCACGACAACGGGGTTCGAGTCTGGTGAAAAATGGTTCCAGAAAGCAGGTAAAACATAAACCAAAAAATAAAGTAAATAACAGGGTGAGAATGTGGTAAAATCTGAAAACGAGGTAAAAATCAGGCAAGGGCTTTTCTTTTTCTGGATTGCTTTTGAAAACCAATGTTTGTTGGATTTAGGAAAGTGGATGGGTGGGTCAAATCGGTGCTTTTGAAAACACTATTGGTTGGGTTTAGGGAAGGAGGAGGGTGGGTCAGACGATCAGCAGCCTCTGGTGGATTTACACGAGAACAGCAGGCGTGAATGGCAATCAAGAGAGATATTTAAGATGTCAAAAAGCACAAACAGCGGCCTCTGGTGGATTTATGAAAACAAAAACTGCAAAAAACATAGCTCCTGGGACGCATTTAGCACTCTCCATAAATATATATAGAGGTAAATTTACAGAATTAGTCTTGGTTGCAAATATTACAAAATGGCAACAACATTTTCACAGTGCAAAATCCTTCTCTTTATTTGTTTGTTCTTTCAACATAGACTCATTCTGAAAACGTAGCCCTATATACATTTCTGGAGACTGCAAATTATGTAGCCAGAGTTACGTATGACTGCATTTTGTCTTTAAAACAAACGTTACAGGGCAGTATGAGAGCTTTCCTTTTCGCGATTACTAGCTGACTGCATACCTCCATATGAGCGGCTTTCCTGCTGGTATCAGTTTGTCCAGTTAGCTTGCCATGTTTGTCAGCAGACTTGAGACGCAGAGAATTTAACCATGACAACGGGGTTCGAGTCTGGTGAAGAACAGTTCCAGAAAGCAGGTAAAACAAATCAGGGCGAGAATGTCGTAAAATCTGAAAACGTGGTAAAAATCAGGCAAGGGCTTTTCTTTTTTTGGATTGCTTTGGATTGCTGTCGGTTGGGTTTAGGAAAGTGAGTGGGCAGGTCAATTGGTGCTTTTGAAAACACTATTGGTTAGATTTAGGTAAGGAGGAGGATGTGTCCATCAGTCAGTCGATAGCGGCCTCTGGTGGATTTACATAAGAACAGCAGGCACAAATGGCATTTGCGAGAGAAATTTGAGATCTAAAAGTGTACACAGTGACCTCTGGTGGATTCACGAAAAAAATAAAAATAACGTAGCTCCTGGGGTGTATTTGGCGATCTCCAGAAATGTATATAGAGGTGTTTTCAGAATGTGCCTGGGCTTTTTGTTAGTTTTTTTTTTATTTTACAGGAAAATAAAAACTAAATTTCGTTATTTGAAAGTTTACATTTGACTGGTCAAATAAGTCAACAGGTAGAGATGTAAAATAACCGGGAAACAAAACAATATTGCAACTAATTAATAAAGAATTTTTTTCACTAATTAATAAAGAAGACTTGCATGCTATTAGCATACATGTATAATGAGGTTATATAAGGTTATCTGGTTCAACCCTCTTAATTAGGACATTCAGACTCTGCAAGCCGTCAGAGAGGAAATATCAAGCTCCACCAAGCAATAAAACCTAAAACCAAACCATGACAAGCTCTACAATGAAGTCAAACGTTTCCCACGGGTCGACTCCGTATATCTAAACAGTCTGGAGATAGCGAGAGGGGCAGAGAGTTGATGTAGGAATGACAAAACACAGCGATCAGATCTGCTTTTTTATTTTTTCAAGGTCAACCTCAATCCCGCGCTGTCCTCGACACACACACAAACCTGAATGCAACTGGGCTGACAAGTTAAAGGAGTCACGAGGCAATAATAACGGCATTAAAGTAACACAATGCCATGCCATCGCTTTAAAAACAACACAAGTTATGACCTTCGATCCTCCTTTAAATGATCGTGCGTGCATCTGCATTAATGCATGCACTCTACAAGCAGAGGAATATGTCAAAAAGCCAGAGGCGGGCGAATATAACCAGACTCAAGAGAATGCAATTACGTCATTTATCAGCCCCCCTTTGGCATCACTAACCCAGTGGGATACCTGGCATCTCATGAAACACAGCTGTAGTGCAATCCAAAACTACAACACAAACAAAAGATCCACAGAAGAGCTCCAAAGAATGCGGTCAATACAAATAAAGCGCAGCTGACTTTGAAGGAGTCACCTGTTTTCTTATTTTTTTGACTCATAAAAGACATCAGACCCACCAACCTGGAGTCCAAATTCAGCCGATGATGTCTCCAGTCAAATGCAGATGTTGTCATAATTCCCCCTTTTCTGCCATGCATCCCTTTGGAAAACACAAAAGCTCAACAGTCATCGGCGTCCTGCTCAATGAGAGTACATTAGAGGACCTACAGATGTAAGCGAGTCACCACAGAAAATACCTCACGGAGACGCGTATCCAGGAACAAAAATAGAAAAGGGGCCCTGCTGAAGGGTTATGCAACGGCCCACATTCAGGGCCACTTCTGCATCGGCGCTGGAGGAGAAGTGAATGGACAGGCTGCTCTCTGAAAGCACTGAATGAAATAGGCTGCGCTGGGATAAAGCATTCACGCTGGGTGTAGAATTGCAGTTATTTCTGCAATATGTAGCTGGATTGCGATATAGTAAAAGCAGAAGGAATGCAAATGTCAAGTGTCATATTAGTCATGCAGCGTATGAGTGGGATAAATCATCTTAAAGGCGATATGAAATCATAACTGGCATCTATTGAAGGCATGCTGCTGGTGTTGCAATGCATGGCGTGATATATTGATGCATGCTGGTTCGAAATGATGTTTGCATTCATGATCTTGCATTTTGGAGTGCAATGGTGGCAATTTTCAGCATCAGTATTTTTTTAAATAAAAGAGCACTCTTTCTTTTATTTTGGAAACGGTGTTAAACCAACATAGGTTGCAAAATGTAGCCCTGAGATAGCGAATTATGTAGCCAGAAGTACGTTGGGCTGCATTTCATCATTAAAACGAATGCTACGGGCCGGTATGACAGTGTCCAGACACTTTGTCCAGTGGCTCGCAGCGTATGTCGGCGGACTTGAGACACCGAGAGGAGGTGACCACAACGACAGAGTTCGAGTCTGGCGAAAAACGGTTCCAGAAAGCAGGTAAAACAAAAACAAAAGCCAAAAAATTAAATGAACACATAACAACAGGGTGAGAATGTGGTAAAATCTGAAAACGTGGTAAAAATCAGACGAGGGTATCAGTCAGTCAGTAAGTCAGCCAGACGACAGCAGCATCTAGTGGATTTACACTCGCGAGAGAAATTCACTCGCGAGAGAAATTTGAGATCTGAAAAAGCGTACACAGCGGCCTCTGGTGGATTTACGTGAAAACAGCAGGCGTAATTGTCACTCGTGAGAGAAATTTGAGATCTGAAAAAGTGTACACAGCGGCCTCTGGTGGATTTACGTGAAAACAGCAGGCGCGAATGTCACTCGCGAGAGAAATTTGAGGTCTGAAAAAGTGTACACAGCGGCCTCTGGTGGATTTACGTGAAAACAGCAGGCGTAATTGTCACTCGTGAGAGAAATTTGAGATCTGAAAAAGCGTACACAGTGGCTTCTAGTGGATTTACGGGAGAACAGCAGGCGCGAATGTCACTTGCGAGAGAAATTTGAGATCTGAAAAAGCGTACACAGTGGCTTCTAGTGGATTTACGGGAGAACAGCAGGCGCAAATGTCACTAATGAGAGAAATCTGAGATCTGAATAGGCATACACAGCAGCCTCTAGTGGATTTGCAAGAGAACAGCAAGAGCGAATGTCACAAAAGAAATTTGAGATCTGAAAAAGCGTACACAGCGGCCTCTGGTGGATTTACAAGAGAACAGCAGGCGCAAATGGCACTCGCGAGAGAAATTTGAGATGTGAAAAAGCGTACACAGCGGCCTCTGGTGGATTCACGAAAACAAAAACTGCAAAGAAAAAAAAAACATAGCCCCTGGGACATAGTAGGTGCTCTCCAGAAACGTATGTAGGGGTACAATTACAGAATGAGCCTGGGTTGAATCATCTTAAAGGCGATATGAAATCATAACTGGCATTTATTGAAGGCATGCTGCTGCTGTTGTGATGCATGGTGTGATTTATTGATGCATGCTGGCTTAAAATTATGTTTGCATTCAAGATCTTGCATTTTTAAGTGAAATGGTGGCAGTTTTCTGCACCAGTATTTTTATTTTTATAAAAGAGCATTCTTCTTTCTTTCTTTTTTGAAAATAGAGTTAAACCAACATAGGCTCATTCTTAAAACGTAGGTCTATATACATTTCTGGAGATCATGAATTATGTAGTCAGATAAACTATGGCTGCATTTCATCTTTAAATCGAACGCTACAGGATGGTATAACTGCTTACTGCTTACCGCCATGAACAGCTTTTTCTACAGACAGCTGTCAGTTTTGACATCAAACAGAAATGGTGAGCAGGAGGAGTCTGTTAGGATGTAATAACTCTCCCCAAACCCTTTTGCCCATCTTTCTGAATGAAATTCCTACTTTACTACATCCAATCAGCTCTCAGTAGAAAAAAACAGGAACACTGACTTTATAAATTCTTCTTTCTTCTCAATTACTTTTAAGTATCAATCAATAAAATCCAGTCCTCTGCCTCTTTTTCTTCCTTAAAACACTCTTCTTGTACTTCTGCGTCTTATTTTGACAAATGAAAATCTTGTACATCAATGTATACCACATGAATGTTGACCTCCTGATTCAATTTAAGGCTGAAAATTGGTAGCGCTCAGCGCAGTTGATCCCCGCTGGTTTTCAATTGGTGAGTAACCTTGACCTTTCAACACAATACAATTTACAGCGCTAAAAATATTCAACCTGCCGTGACCATCATCTTAAGTTACGGTGGGGAAAGACAACTGGAGTCCAGATAACACGATACAGCTCTGAGAGCGTCTGGGTGTTATGGTCATAGTCTATTAAGTCACATAAGAGTCCTGCAGTGTTACAGAAGCAAGCAAGCATCCTCTGTAGCCTACTATTGGATGTACAGTGCATCTAGAAAGTATTGATAGCACTTCACTT
Organism: Danio rerio; assembly: GCF_052040795.2. Lineage (NCBI taxonomy): Eukaryota > Metazoa > Chordata > Actinopteri > Cypriniformes > Danionidae > Danio > Danio rerio. Next base: position 7,421,549 of record NC_141037.1, read on the forward strand.
TTTCCACATTTTTTTAATGTTACAGCCTGAATACAAATGGATTCAATTTATTTTTTTCCTCAACACTCTACACACAATACCCCATAATGACAATTTGGAAAAAGATTTTTCGAAACTGTTGCAAATTTATTAAAAATAATAAACCTGAAAAAGCACATGTACATCAGTATTCACAGCCTTTGCTCAATACTTTGTTGATGCACCTTTGGCAGCAATAACAGCCTCAAGTCTTTTTGAATATGATGCCACAAGCTTGACACACCTGTCTTTGGGAATTTTTCCTCTTTGCAGTACCTCTCAAGCTCCATCAGGTGGGATGGGAAGGGACAGTGTACAGCCATTTTCAGATGTCTCCAGAGATGTTCAATAGGATGTACGTCTGGGCTCTGGCTGGGCCACTCAAGGACATTCACCGAGTTGTTGTGAAGCCACTCCATTGATATTTTGGCAGTGTGCTTTGAGCCATTGTCCTGCTGAAAGATGAACCGTCGCCCCAGTCTGAAATCAAGAGCACTCTGAAGCAGGTTTTCATTCAGGATGTCTCTGTACATTTCTGCATTCATCTTTCCCTCTATCCTGACTAGTTCTTCCAGTTCCTGCTGAAAAACATCCCTACAGCATGATGCTGCCACCACCATGCTTCACTGTAGGGATGGTGTTAGCCTGGTGATGAGCGGTGCCTGGTTTTCTCCAATTGTAAGGCCTGGCATTCACTCCAAAGAATTCACTTTTAGTCTCATCAGATCAGAGACTTTAGTTTCTTATGGTCTGAGAGTCCTTCAGATGCCTTTTGGCAAATTCCAGGCAGGGAGTGTCTACCGTCTGCCCACTCTACCATACAGGCCTGATTGGTGGACTGCTGCACAGATGGTTGTCCTTCTGTAAGGTTCTCCTCTCTCCACAGAAGAATGCTGGAGCTCAGAGTGGCCATTGGGTTATTGATCACCTACCTGACTAAGGCCCTCCTCACCTGATCACTCAGCTTAGATGGTCGGCCGGATCTAGGAGGAGTCCTGGTGGTTTCAAACATCTTCCACTTACGGAAGATGGAGTCCACTGTGTTCATTGGAACTTTCAGCGCAGCAGACATTTTTCTGTAACCTTCCCCAGCCTTATGCCTTGAGAATCCTGTTTTGGAGGTCTACAGACAATTCCTTTGTCTTCATGCTTGGTTTGTGCTTTGACATGTACTGTCAACCCTGGGACCTTATATAGACAGGTGTATGCCTTTTCAAATCACGTCCACTCAACTGAATTGACCACAGGTGAACTCCAAAGAAGCTGCTGAAACATCTCAAGAATGAGCAGTGGAAACAGAATGTACCTGAGCTCCATTTAGAGCTTCACAGCAAAGGCTGTGAATACTGATGTACATGTAATTTTCAGCTTTTTTATTTTTAATGAATTTGCAACAGTTTCAAATAATCTTTTTTCACAATGTCATTATGGGGTATTGTGTGCAGAATTTTGAGGAAACAAATTAACTGAATCCATTTTGGAATAAGGCTGTAACATAAAAAATGTGGAAAAAGTGAAGCGCTATAAATACTTTACAGATGCACTGTATAGTGCCCAACACTAGCAATCTGACCAAACCAAAAACCGTAAGAACTACATTTTGTTCTGTCCTTATGATTTATTAGTGAAGTTTGCACTGCGCTTCTGTGTTGTTTTATTTTGGTGCTTTAATCTTATAAACAGAATAACTCAAAAGTCCATGATCCACACTCATTGAATTATTCAGTTTAGGCCAGTCACCATATCTATTTTTTGTTGTACAATATATTGCACCAAAATATGTAACGATAAATTATATTATAACCATTTTAAGACCATTTTAGGCCACTCATGATATATAATGCCAGAGTGACAATATAATATCATCACAATGCAAGTACACTCTTCCAAAGAACTCATTCATTCCTTTATATTCCTTCAGCTTAGTCCCTTTATTCATCAGAGGTCGCACAGCGGAATGAAACGCCAACTTTTTAGCAAATGTTTTACACAGCGAATGCCTTTCGAGCTGCAACCCAGTACTGGGAAAAACCCATTCACACTTACACACTACGGACAATTTAGTTCATCAATTCACCTATAGCGCATGTGTTTGGACTGTGGGGGAAACCGGAGCACCCGGAGGAAACCCACATCAACACGGGGAGAACCAAGTGTGCCGCAAGCCTGCGTTTGAGTGAAGGTCTCGGCCGTTAGATCGCCCCCTGGCGGCTGGCTGCAGTAGAAGTCATAAAGCCCGCCTCCTCCGTGTTAATGAAGGAGACTTGAGCCCAAATAAAAAAATTATTACACTTGCAATAAAATGTCCCGAAAGATGGTTCTGGTGGATTAAGGCACTGGTTATTGTGCTGAAATAGGTGCAGATCTTCATTTTTGTAAACAGTTTGTTTTTAGCAGTAATTTAATGCTGGGCGTGTCATCGTGATTGACAGCTGTGATTGACAGTTTATAAAAGCGCGGCGTCTGAGCTTCGGCAGAAGACTGAAGTGTTATTATTCGATTTCTATGTTATTTTACCATGATAAAATGAGTTCAGCAGTAAACTACAGTTTCTGACATACAGGATCCTGGTGGAACACTGTTTATTCGCTAAGTTCAGGGCTTTTTTCGGGCTTTATTAGTTTGCTGATACACACCTAGCCACCCAGATAGCAAAATACACTCGGGCAAGTTCAGGCTAGATTCTCGCCTGCCGGAGACTTACCCCTCAGAGCTCAGACTGACTACCAATGCTGGACCTACTCCGGATGCCTGGACTCACTGCCCGATTCCAGCCCGAGTCAATCGAGCCAGATGCGGCGGCCGAGCGAGCCGGCGCTGCGGCATGCGAGCCGGAATCAGCCCGCGACGGCGAGAGTAGGTTATGCGCTGCGGCCCGGAGCTGGCGTGATTGAATACATAAAACCCTCATATTTGTTAACGTTATTACATCCATTTGTGTTGATATGACAGCAAACGCATGCTGAGAAGTTCGGGGGGCGTGGTTGATTTTACATAAAGCGTTTGGTTGGAAGCTCGACTCCGCTCATTTTCGCGGCTCCTCCTCTGGCTCCATCAGACAATCTTTCTGCGCATGTCAAGGCTCCAATTTCAGCAGTCTTTTGCGACAGTTTGTGCCCGTCAAGCAGGCGTTTTGCCCTCAAGGCGTTCAATGGGAAAAGGGGCTGTCGCGTCGTCCATATTTTTTACAGTCATTGGGGAGAACATGCAAACTTCACACTGAAATGCCAACTGACCCAGCCGGGACTCGTACCAGCAACCTTCTTGCTGTGAGACGAATGTTTCATAAAGCTTAAATCAAAGCATAAAATAATCCACCAAATGATTTAAGCAAAATAATTGTATTTTTTCCTTTATGCATTTATGCATTTATGCATTTCGTTTTATGTATTTATTAATTTGAGTAAAATAAGACATTACAGACAATATTTTTTAGATATATATATTATACATTTAAGGATTTTATTATACTAAGTCTTGTTCTTTAAAAAAAAGCTATATAAATTAATTCAATATTTGATTCATTTTGATAAAACACACAAAAATTAAACTTAATAATTTATAAACGTATTGGATTACTGGTGCATTACTGTAACGGACTCCTCACGGGCCTTCCCAAAAAAGACAGTCAGACAGTTGCAGCTCATCCAGAATGCTGCAGCCAGGATTCCGACCAGAATCAGGAAATCAGAGCACATCACACCTGTCTTCAGGGGCCTCATGTATCAACGCTGCGTACGCACAAAAACTTTGCGTACGCCAGGTTTCACACTCAGAATCGCTCACGTTTGGATTTACTAACAATGAACTGAACGTGGGAATGTGCGCAGCTTTACGGCAGCTTTCTGGCAGGCGTACGCACATTTTTTGTGCGTGTCTGTTTTATTTCCATTGGCGACTCTTAGAGGCAGTTGTGTTAAATTGCTCTCTACAAAGTGTCTGAGCCTTGCAATGGCAGCTGTATGAGACGGGTTCAGCAGGTATATGAGGTTTCCATACCATACATTTGACCAGCTAAACATTAAAGCACAATTTGCAGCAGTCGCCTGTTTTCCCAATGTAATCTGAGCTATCTACTGCGCGCACATTGCTATAAAGACACTATCTGAAGATGAATTTGCATGCGTGAATCAGAAACATTTCCATTCAATAAATGTGCAAATAAAATATGATGCTTATTGATATGAACTTATTGATGATTCCTACTTGTCTTTCTCGTGATAAATAGTTGGCAAAATCTGATATGTAGCGGGGGAAAAAACAAGAAAGAGTTCATCAGACGCTGGATTCGAGCCGAGTTCATGCTCGAACGTATCAGTTCATGATCACATGCGTCTTACGAGGTGCGCCACTGAGACGGTTACGACTGCTGCAACATTTTACAGATATAAACCACACTATTTACTTTTTTTAATGCACTCAGTGTGATGTTCAGACCCAACTGTGTTGACCGCATCAGCTAAACTCTCCCACTTTATTTTTTTTCTTTTGTTGTTAATTCCGGAGAACAAACTTGCAAATAACACCGCTTTTCTCCGGTCTACCTCCGAAAGCAGCACCTCCATTTCACATTCTGTTCAAAGTTTCTATTTTTGCTTGATTTTGTCATTGCTTTTTCGTTGGGTTTTTCCATTAGCATAGTCATTAGCATATTCATACGGGGGAGGAGGCAGGGAGGGGTTTTGTGCTCGTGCATGTTGCGCTCAGTTTCACGTTCATTCGGATGTACAGAAGAATATGCGTGAGATTCGGCGTACGCAGTGTTTCATACATCTGAATTTTTTTCTGCGTACGCACATTTACAGCTTTGTGCGTACGCAATGTTTTAGTAAGATTTCCACGCAAGTCTTCGTACATGAGGCCCCAGGTCTCTACACTGGCTCCCAGTTACATTCAGAATAGAGTTTAAAGTATTATTACTGGTCTATAAATCACTAAATGGCCTAGGACCTCAATACATTACAGATGCTGACTGAATACAAACCCAACAGATCACTCAGATCTTTAGGATCATATAAACTATAAATTCCAAGAGTTCAGTCAAAGCTTTCAGCTACTAACAGCGCCTGGAATTAGCTTCCAGAAATGATCAGATGAGCTCCAACATTAGGCACATTCAAATCAAGACTGAAAACACATCTGTTTAGCTGTGCCTTTACTAAATGAGCATTGTGCTACATCTGGCAGATCACACTATTGTGTCTTTCTTTTCTTTTTCATTATTTTATAACCTGTTTTGACACCTTTGATCTGTTTTTAAATAAAAAAAATCATTTGTTTTTATTTTTCTTATACTTCTCTTTTATTTCTGTTTATGTAAAGCACTTTGAATTGCTACTTTGTATGAAATTTCCTATAGAAATAAACTTGCCTTGCCTCGAAATACAATATAAAATATAATTAAATGACTAAACTCAAAGTTTATACTTCTTTTTTTTTATTTGTACATTATTTTTTAGAAAACAAGACAATTTATTAAGCACACATACTGTAATAACTGAAGTATTTGTCTTTTTTGTTTGTTTAAATTCACTTGATTATGGTTTTTATTATATTATATCAATTATTGTTCTTTTTTAACACGATAAAAATTCATCAAACATTTTATAAATTGTGAAAAACACAAAAATAAAATAACGGATAATGTCATCTTGCCTTAAGTAAATGAAATAAATCATTAACTCACTAAACTTAAAATGTTGTTATTTTAGTTATATATATATATATAATTTTTTTTAAATAAGACAATATATTAAGCAATTAATATTTAGGTATTTTACTTTTTTATCGTTAATATTCACTTTAATATGGTTTTTATTATAATTAGTTACATATTAGTTACATATTATACATACACTTACCCTAAAAACCCATAAAACCCCACAGGGGTGTCCAAACTCGGTCCTGGAGGGCCGGTGTCCTGCAGATTTTAGCTCCAACTTGCCTCAACACGCCTGCATAAATGTTTCTAGAAAGCCTAGTAAAGCTGCGGTCACACTGCACTTTTCACCCCAGAGACTTTCATTTATACGCACGCGAATGAGTCAGACCGGACACGCAAGGTCGTGCGAAATCGCATCATTTGACTGCGCAAGACCAATTAAAGATCAAAACATGACCTCTCTGGACAGAAATTTTAAATATGGACCAATCGCTGGCTTTTTAAATGTCTTATCATCTTGTTTAATCCCGCCCCTTTTCGCAGCGCCATACGACAGAATTTCACACACACAATCTCTAGTGTGACTGCGGCATAAGGGCTTGATTAGCTAGCCCAGGTGTGTCTGAATTGAACTTTGCAGACCACCGGCCCTCCAGGACTGAGTTTGGACACCCCTGCCCTAAAGCACTGCAGCACCTATTAGTCTGTCTGAATGATGATTTTTGCCTAGTCAGGAGAGCTGTGTGGACATTCAATGTATGTGATCATATTCAGACATCTTCTTGTACACAAGCTAGTTTATTTGCTGTCAAGTGAAAGCATTCACTGTGTGTTGAGCTGCCAAGGTACTTTGCATGCTATCAGATCACATGCAAATGGCCAGATTTGTGCCGGTCAAAGACTCGTGTGCCTGAGACGCTGGAAAAGCCGAGCGTGCTACGGAAACCCCGCTGGGACACACCGTCATATTTATAGAGAGACCAGAGACTTGACCTTCAGTGCCTGTGGAGGATCAGCCATTTCAGGACCATACACACCACTTCATCCACAATACACATGCACATACATTGGCGTTGGTGAACTGCCACAGAACTGCCGCTCACTGGATACTTTCTCTTTTTCGGACCATTCTCTGTAAACCCTAGTGATGGTTGTGCTTGAAAATCCCAGTAGATCAGAAGTTTCTGAAATACTCAGACCAGCCCGTCTGGCACCAACAACCATGCCACGTTCAAAGTCACTTAAATCACCTTTCTTCACTATTCTGATGCTCAGTTTGACCTGCAGCAGATCATCTTGACCATGTCTACCTGCCTAAATGCATTGAGTTGCTGCCAAGTGATTGGCTGATTAGAAATTTGTGTTAAAAAGCAGTTGGACAGGTGTACCTAATAAAGTGGCCGGTGAGTGTATATACAGCTTTAGAGAAAACAGACCACAACACAACTGTCAGTATCTCTCTATACAGTAATTACAACGTAAATGAACAAAATATAAAATATACTGTAAACATGTCTGAACATGGCATCACGGTGGCGCAGTGGGTAGCACGTTCGCCTCACAGCAAGAAGGTCGCTGGTTCGAGCCTCAGCTGGGTCAGTTGGCATTTCTGTGTGGAGTTTGCATGTTCTCCCCGTGTTGGCGTGAATTTCCTCCGGGTTCCCCCACAAGTCCAAAGACATTCAGTGTAGGTGAATTGGGCAGCTAAATTGTCCGTAGTGTATGTGTGTGAATGAGAGTGTATGGGTGTTTCCCAGTGATGAATGGGTTGCAGGTGGAAGGGCATCCGCTGTGTAAAACATATGCTGGATAAGTTGTCGATTTATTCCGCTGTGGCAACTCCTGATTAATATAGGGACAAAGCCGAAAAAAAACAAGTGAATGAAGAGAATAACAATCAGTTTTAAACCAATTTATGTTGAATTTGTTTTAGATTAGCATTGTTTTTTTTAGTTTTGCTCTCTTTCAGACTAAACTGTTCCAGGAATTTCAATACAATATTTTTTTTTCCTTTGGGTCTCAGAAGGATACAGTTGAAACCAGAAGTTTACACACACTGTATAAAAAGGCACATTACCATTTTAAAAAAGATCAGATGTTAATATGACTAAACTCTTTCTCTTTTAGATAAATTAAGATTATTAAATGTGTTTCTGTTATGCTTAATAGCAGAATAATGAGAAATATTTTTGAGAAATTGTTATAACTTTTCTTGAAAGTCAAGTTTACACACGATAAGATCATTCTGCCTCTGAAAAAGCTCAGATGATGATGTCAAGGGTTGGTTAATTGGAGGCACAACTGTAGAACAGTACTTAAAGAAAACCTCAAACTCACTGCTTCCTTGTGTGACAACATGAGAAAATCAACAAGACAGAATCAACAAAAAAAGCCAGATTACAACTTGCTAAATTACACTGGAAAAAGAATAATTGTTGGAGACATGTCCTGTGGTCTGATTGAACTAAGATTGAACTGTTTGGCCATAATGACCCGTGTTACATTTGGAGGACAAACAGGAAAGCTTAGAAGCCTAGGAACCCCATCCCAACCGTGAAGTATGGGGGCGGCAGCATCATCATCATGTGGTGCTGTTTTGCTGCAGGAGGGACTGGTCCACTTCACAGCATAGATGGCATCATGAAGAAAGAACGTTATGTAGAAATACTGAAGCAACATCTCAAGACATCAGCCAGGAAATTAAAACCACAAATTGGTCTTCCAAACAGACCATGACCCTAAGCATACTGCCAAATTAGTTCAAATGTGCTTTAAGGACAACAGAGTGAATGTTTTGGAGTGGCCATCACAAAGCCCTGATCTCAATCCTATAGAAAATTTGTGGGCAGAGTTGAAAAAGCTTGTGCGAGCAAGAAAGCCAAGAAATCTGACTCAGTTACACCAATTATGTCAGGACGAAAGGGACAAAATTCCTGCAAACTATTGAGAAAAGCTTGTGGAAGGATACCCAAAACATTTGACCAAAGTTATACAGTTTAAAACCAAAGCTAATGAAAAATGCCAAGGAAATGTGTGTAAACTTTTGACTGTCTAGAAATTAATCAAACATTCTCAAAGAAAATTCCCTCATTATTCTGTCATTTAGCAAATGTAAATCATTTATGTAATCCTAACAGACCTAAAATAGTAAACGTTTAGTATAATTTACCATCAGACATTTTTTAAAGGTTATATTCCTTTTTTTGAACTGTATGTAAACTTCTGGCTTCAGCTGCATGTAAAATCATCATTTTATGCCTAAGAATCATTTAAAACCTTTTCTTTAAAAACATTTGAGAAGACCATGTGTTTAATGAATGTACAGCTTTAAAAAAAAAAACAGAGTTTGTATTATTATTACTGTCACTTTTGATCCACTTCATGTTTCATTGCAGAAATGTAAGTACTACTTCTTTCACCAAATAAAAATAAATACAAATCCTACTACTGTCCTGAAGATTAGTCTATATGCTTTCTGCCAAGTAGTGTACCAAGACATTTACCACTTTAAAGACATAATATCCTGTGATAAACGGATTCATCATCATCCTCATCTTCACCAGACTCACAGGGTTTGGTAATTGCAGTAAAGTGTGCCATATGCAAATGGCCTTGATCTGAAGCGATACTGTAAGTGCCATTCACACGCATGTGCTGAGCAGAAATGAGGAGCGTTCCCATGGCAACCAAACCACTATTTCTGCTGCGTTTCGTGCTCTTTGTCTCATAAGTGGATCTTCAATGGGCGACAAGCAGCCTGAAGTAACCCTGAGCGCTCTACACAACAGCACGTCATTTACTCGTATATCACACAGGTCAACTATACATACAGCTGAAGTCACAATTATTAGCCCTTCTGAACATTTTTGCTCTCTGTTTCAAATATTTCCCAAATGATGTTTAACAGAGCAAGGAAATGTTCACAGTATTTCCTGTAATATTTATTCCTTCTAGAGAAAGTCTTATTTGTTTTATTTCGGCTAGAATAAAAGCAGTTTTTAATTTTCTTAAAAACATTTTACGGTCAAAATTATTAGCCCCCTTAAGCTATATTTCGATTGCGGTGTACTTGCATACCTTATATATATATATTTTTTAAATTGTATTTTAGGAATATATAGAATTGTAGTACACAATATGTAATACGTATAATATATGTATTTATTTTGCATATTTACAGTGTTGGGCAGTAGCATTGCTATAAGTAGTGATGCTACTAGCCTAATTACATTTCTTAGTAGCGTGGTGGTAGCGCTGCTGCTTTCTAAATCAAATAGCTTTTTAGTAGTGAAGGTATTTTTTTAGTCAAGTAGCACAGTAGCGGCCACACAAGCTACATTTATAGATCTCAGATCAGTAAGTGACGCCACTGACATTGACTGAGCTGTTAGGCCGGTGTGTAGCCGATAAAAGTAAGTCCATATGATGGCGAAAATGACGATTTCTTCTTCTTGTTTTACAGTGATCGACAACAAACATTTTGGTGCATCACTGCCACATCACGCTCTGGAGTGTGTTTCCAAAAACCATCGTTAGCCAACTAATTTCGCAAATTCCGTTGTTACAAACATAGTTTGTTGATTTGGCATTTCCCATATCCATCGCTTTAATGAACATTCGTAAACTGCGTTGCAAATGTATATGCTTGCGACTACACCTCTTTAGCTGTAGTTAGAAACATAGTTTCTGGCAGTGTTCTTTTCCAACTTATCCCCCCTATGCCCTATTCATTTAGAACATTCTAACATTTAAACTTGGAATGATTAAAAATAATACAGCATTAAGGTCATCTCTCTTAGGTGTAATTTGCTTTCGAATATTTTTACAGTTCAGTTTTAGCGATCTTCATGTTGACAATTGCGCTCCTTCTTAGTACACTTTGAAAACATTGATGTCATTTTGAACACAGCAGTGGCTCATGACGAAAGCTATAGGTGATCTATTATTTAGAAGCTGAATTTTTGTTACGTCTCCAAAGCTTATGACAACAAAAAACATAGCATACATTAATGCTTTAAATTTATAGTAGGTTAATTTACGAAGTATCTGTACTGTATATAACTATCACATGGGCCTGCTGGTTAGAACATTTCTGCAGTGGTTTGCATGTGTCAAATTGTATAAGTAGACTTAAAAAAAACAATAAATAAAAAATATCATAATATATTACATAATAATTTTTTATAAATTCAATAATTTATTGTGCATTATTTATTAAATAATTGTGATTTTCAGGTAATATTCTGTTGCATAATATTATATATATGAAATATATATTAAATATGTTTGAGATAATTTGTTGCATAATAATGTCGTCATTGTATTTATTTTTTGTAAAATCGTAATGTACGATTCATGAGTGAGCATGGGTCATGAGTTACCACTCCAAAGCCACAGGTACACATGAGTCTACAGCTATGAAAAAACATGGTTTGAGCAACTGATGAAGCATCGTTTTGTCATTCAGAGCTATTCTATCAGCCGGAGAGTTTGTTGAAACACGTTATTGCGAGTACAAGTAACTAAACAACATGTAAACATGTTAACATTGATGGAAACATGTCAACACGAATCCACAACCACAGCAGAGCATATTTGGACTGATAAAGATATTAACACAGACTGCTTTATGTGTAGTTCTGAGTAGCTCAGTTCGATAAGTTGATTGATGCGTGTGCTGAACCTTTTGACTACACAAGTTTGAATCCCGTTGACGACATGTAAATTATATTTATTTTTTAGTTAAATTTTGGTTATATACTGTTCTGCTACACAGATATTGAAATCAATAATGCTCACAATGACACTGACACCAAGTAATAAGAATGTTTTTTTGGTATGGGCATGTTTTGTTGCTGTGAAATAAGTGACGAATCTGCCAATCTGCAGACGTAAATAGCTTACATCTGGAAAGGGACACCAGTTAACACAGTCAGTCTTCTGCTGCTGTAGCCTCAAGGTTGGACGTGTTGTGCGTTCAGAGATGCTCTTCTGCAGACCTCGGTTGTAATGAGTGGTTATTTGAGTTACTGTTGCCTTTTTATTAACTGGAACCAGTCTGGCCATTCTCCTCTGACATCAACAAGGCATTTGCGCCCACAAAACTGCCGCTCACTGGATATTTTCTCTTTTTCGGACCATTCTCTGTAAACCCTAGAGATGGATGTGCGTGAAAATCCTAGTAGATCAGCAGTTTCTGAAATACTCAGACCAGCCCGTCTGGCAACAACAACGATGTCATGTTCTAACCGTACGTTCACACCGAAAGCGGCGAGAGCGTCCAAGGTCGCTCTGGCCACCCTGGCGACAACGCTGTCTGCCTTCAGCTCCTGCGGCGTGAGCGTCAAAACTCGCTACATTGATCTCGTACTTAAAGGAGCCGTTGCAGCATTATCAGTTACATTCCTGCATAAGACATGTTTCTAGCGTGAAAATGTTGCGCACTTCTTATCAAATTCATACAACAATGGAAGATCAAGTTGCGTCTGGTGTGGCTTTGCTCTATTTATCCAATATGTGTCCATATGTCTGAAATATCCTGAAGCAGCAGTACTGTTTTGTACTGTCACATCGCGTGAGATTCCCGCTTTTTAAAGATAAATTTATATAACATTAATGAACATCAGTAACTCGCCAGTAACTTATTTAATGTATGTTCCTGTAAGAAAACATTGAAAATAATTGGAAATCCGGCGACCGCAATAATCAAACCCTTGGGAACAACTGTGGTCGGAACCAAAGTTCACAGGTCTGTGTTCCCTGAACTGCTATCAAGCGGTGGACGTCTTTATTCTGATTGCTTGCCGCCGAACCGCGTCATAGCTCATTACCATAAAGTTGACTTCATTTCAACTCTCCTCAAGTACACCCGTCTGCAGCCCGCAGATCGGGGCGGGGCTGAATATGGGGCGGAGCTGAATGTGCAGCCCCGCCCATAAATGGGCGGTACTGAACATGTCACTCCGCCTACAAGTCTTTCATTGGTTCACGGAAACAGACGTTGATGTAATGTATGCTTTCGATTCCGGTTTTCATCTCTGCATGGTAAGTACACATCTTCTGTCATGTAAATGGTCAAATTATAGTGCAGTACACCTCACGTATTATGTGTCATTTATTTAATTAAATGCCTTTAAGGAGATATGAAGTTTTAAAGCCTTAAAAAAAAATGTTTTCTGTGTTAGGGTTGGCGTTTTCCAGGTTGATCGTACAGTTGGTGGTTTTATTCACTTAGAAGAATAATGTAAACTTTAAAGAGTTTGGAGCAAAACAGTCCATCACATGAAGTTTATTAATATCAAAGATAACAAAATATATTTTTCTTTGTGGCATGTTCTCTAATTTATATACTCTGGTAATGTTAATGCTAAATATGTAAAATATAAAACTTGATTCTTAACTTACTGATCTATACTACATTCTGTTTGCAGATCATTGGCATTGATATATATTCATCACTATGATTCCTGTGGAGCATATTCTCTGTTTTATTTTATTTTACCTCAGTTCTTTTTCTCTTTTTGTTTTAATAGATTTGTGCATTTAATTATTTTTAATATATTTATTTACACTTCATGTTCTCTTTTTTTTTTGTTTACTTTATAACCCATGCATGAAACTTATGCAAAGGGGAATGTGAGGAGGGGACATGCCTAGTATAAACAAATTTAATTCTTTGAGTTTAACTTTAATATACTGTATGTTAAGCGACATGTTGATGATTGTTGGTTATTTTGTACAGATGCCGCCTGAGATCCTGCAGTGTATCCTACTGAGAGTTGTCACACAGGATGGTGATGGGACATTTCTGCAACTCTCACTGACATCCAGGACCTTCTGAGCCATTGTCATTCATTCATTCAATCATTTTTTCGTCGGTTTAGTTCCTTTATTAATCCAGAGTCACAACAGCGGAATGGACCGCCAACTTATCCAGCAGGTTTTTACGCAGCGGATGCCCTTCCAGCCGCAACCCATCTCTGGGAAACATCCACACACACATTCACACACACACTCATACACTACAGACAATTTAGCCTACCCAATTCACCTGTACCGCATGTCTTTGGACTGTGGGGGAAACCGGAGCACCCGGAGGAAACCCACGCGAAGGCAGGGAGAACATGCAAACTCCACACAGAAACGGCAACTGAGCCGAGGTTCGAATCAGCGACCCAGCAACGTTCTTGCTGTGAGGTGACAGCACTACCTACTGCGCCACTGCCTCGCCGAGCCATTGTCAGTAATCCAAAATTCAAGAAGCAGGCTGTGTGTGTGTGTGTGTGTGTGTACACATGATAAAGAGTACAGAATATGCCAAGCACTTTTTACTGCAGATTGTTACTTTAATGCTGTAGTGGAATTTCCCTGTAAAAAATATATAATTGTTTTTATGTGTATTAAAGATAATGATCACAAACTGCTGTATCTTAAATTATTATAATTATTTTCTATAAATTGTCAGTCTTTCTGTTGTACATGTGTGCATGTGCATACACAGATGTTCTGTAGGTGAGACATCTGACATCTAAAAAAACACAGATCTGCCAGATTTTTACTTGAACCGAGAAAGAGGGTCTTTCAACTGACTGTATTGCTGTGTGTTGGTGTTTTTACTGAAGATGAAGTTGGTATTTATTTATTAGGATTTGTCAAATAAAAAAAATCAGAAGTTTACACGAGTGCTGCACTTATTAATGTCAAATTTATTTTCAAAATTTGTGTCCTGATAGATAAGTAATAAATAAGACTGGCCATTTGTGCCACACTATTAATATAATACTAAGTGTATTTAATATTCTAATGAAATGAAATAGAATAACAATGTTGTATGTGACTCTTAATAACCAAACAAAATCATTATAAAAAATATTTGTAAAAAGATCTACAGTGCAGAAATGGACACAGAAGGGTTGTTAGAAAGTGGTATTAAAGTATTTACACTGTATTTACAAATAATAAAAAAATAAAACCAAGAAGACTGCATTTTAATTCAGTAATATTAGATTATGAAATTTTTTTTGTAACTTATTAATTAAATTGTAGAACAGATATTAAAACCACCCAGTAGGTGGCAGCAGAGCACTGTCTTCATTCAAATGGAGTAACTGAACAAAACTTTAATGGATTAGTAAATAATAAATATTGAAATTGATTGCATTCATAGATGACACACCATGTAATATGAAAAAAATTCATAAAAAAATTTACTCATGCTGGAACATTTACATATAACAGATCATATACATGTATATTCATAGCAGCATCAAAGTAAAAATAAATCCATTATATGATGAAATAATCTGATTTAATAAGTAAAAAGTTTACAAAGATATACTTCCCTTAATAAATAATAGCTTATCCCTGCTCTTAATAAAACTCTAAGCAGTGCAGTATTAAAAGAGAAACAATTGGACACATGCCCAATATTTTTAATAGCCTTAAATCAAAGTATAATTTTAATATTTTCAATTGTAAATTTTCCAGAGATCTCTCCCATTCAAAGGGAAAAAATTAAACTGAACTAAAAACACTGAATTTTTATTTATTTATTTTTTCAGACTCCGTCTTTATTTGCTATAAATATGCAATATGCATTTGCATTTTGAAGAAAAATAATAAACCATTAAAATATCAGAACTAAAATCACTGCGTTTCTGAAGTGACACCATTCTGAAAAGAGTCTTTTGAGTCTTTTGTAATATTTTTTAGCAGGAAAAATACCATTATGAAATTCACATAACTGTTAACATAATTAACATATAAAACACTCATCAAGAATGCCCACTTTTGTGCATTTTTGTGTTTATTAACAATAAAAACAATATTTAAGAAATTGTAAATGCATTTCCTGTTTACTGACACCACGTAGTGGGCATTCACGCTATTACGTTTCCACTAACCAATGAAATTACAGGTGGGCGTGGCTGAATGTGCAGCCCCGCCCCATATTCATCCCCGCCCAGATCTGCGGGCTGCAGACAGGGGCTTCTCACTCTCCTCGACGCTCACGCCGGCGAAGACGCGCCGCGCTGCTCCTCGCCGCTTATCGTCGCCTATCGCCGCCGGCTCTCATTGAAAATGAATGACTTCCGGCTACTTTGACGCTCTCGCCGCTTTCGGTGTGAACGTACGGTTAGTCACTTAAATCACCTTTCTTCCCCATTCTGATGCTCGCTTTGAACTACAGCAGATCGTCTTGACCATGTCTACATGCCTACAAGGCTTATTAGAAAATTGCGTTAACAAGCAGTTGGACATATTTCACAGTACCATGGTTACTGACTGGTGTTTTTTTAGTTTGTTTGACTGATCTGTTTCAACATTAATATGAGTAAATGATGAGGATTTTCATGTTTGTCTGAACTATTCCTTTAATGCCACAGCTGTACGTGTTCAATCCTCCCACTTTCCCCTCCGCCGAGAGAAGGCCACGAGCTTCAGATTTAAAATAAATGTTTCTCAGTGATGAACAGTGTTCTCTGATCGCCATGGCAACACATGCTAAGTGCTATTTCCCAGTGAAACTCCGCAGTGAATAGGCTCCAATTCAAGAGTGCAAGAAAGAGGAGAAGAATCACAGACTACACCGTCATGATCAAAACCTTAATAACATGTCTAGGCTGAATGAACGCTTGTCTGAACATGCCCATACAGGCTCTGCCGACCAACATCAGGTGTTTAACTGCTGCTTACAACAATATGCACAAACACTAATACCATTACTTCAGATATGCTGCAATAGTTTATCTTATTGTTATGCTTTTATGATAATGTTTTATTATATACAGTTGAAGTCAGAATTATTAGCCCCCCTGAATTATAAGACCCACTGTTAAATTTTTCTCCAATTTCTGTTTAACGGAGAGAAGATTTTTTCAACACATTTCTAATCATAATAGTTTTAATAACTCATTTCTAATAACTGATTTATTTTATCTTTGCCATGATGACAGTCATTAATATTTGACAAGATAATTTTCAAGACCCTTCTATACAGCTTAAAGTGAGATTTAAAAGCTTAACTAGGTTAATGAGGTTAACTAGGCGGGTAAGAGTAATTAGGCAAGTTATTGTATAACAATGTTTTTTTTCTGTAAACAGTCGAAAACAAAATTAGCTTAAAGGGGCTAATAATTTTGTCCTTAAAATGGTGTTTAAAAAATTGAAAACTGCTCTTATTCTAGCCGAAATAAAACAAATAAGACTTTCTCTGGAAGAAAAAATATTATCAGACGTACTGTGAAAATTTACTTGCTCTGTTAAACATAATTTGGGAAATATTTAAAAAAATATTTAAAATATTTTTAAAAATTATTTTTAAAAAAATTATATATATATATATATATATATATATATATGCGTGCGCACACACACACACACACACACACACACACACATACAGTGTATACACTACCAATCATAAGTTGTCACCTATCCAAGTTTAAGAAACAACAAATAATAACTTGAACTCTTGTAGATCATTTGGTATCAGAAGTGGCTTATATGGAAGGCAAAGGCCTCTAGATTACGCTTATTTTACCAAAATAATACATGATCATGCCTTGATTTTTAATGATTTAATTAGGACAGTGAGGCCTGACTTTTCTTATACAAAAGTCTCATATAAAGTATAGAATATAAAGTGATGCTGCAGTGGAAACAGAATGAATATTGTGTCTGACTCCATCATGAGCTTGGAGGACTGCATCCATACATCTCTGCAATGACTCAAATCACTTATTAATAAAGTCATGTGGAATGGCAAAGAAAGTGTTCTTGCAGGACTCCCAGAGCTCATCAAGATTCTTTGGATTCATCTTCAATGCCTCCTCCTTCATCTTGTCCCAGACATGCTCAGTAATGTTCATATCTGGTGACTGGGCTGGCCAATCCTGGAGCACCTTGACCTTCTTTGCTTTCAGGAACTTTGCTGTGGAGGCTGAAGTATGAGGAGCGCTATCCTGCTGGAGAATTTGCCCTCTCCTGTGGTTTGTAATGTAATGGGCAGCACTAGGCACGGGACGATAACCGTTTTCAAGGTATCACCAACAAAATTTTCTGTAATACCGTTCCTATGGTATTTTTTTTACTTTTTTTTTAGGACAACAGTATCTCCAGCAGAAAAAAAAATCCAAAGTTGTCATTTTAAGTTGTAAAGAAATCTGTGTTTTTGAAACAAATGAATACAGCAGAAGTCAATGATTCATTTGAATTATTTAGTCTGACCTGTTTACTGCTCTAAAATATTATAAATCACAATACCGTGAAACTGTGATATTTTTTTCCAAGGTTATCATACCATCAGAATCTTATAGGTCCATGCCTAGGCAACACAAATGTCTTGATACCTCAAGCTGTTGATGTTGCCATCCACTCTGCAGATCTCTCGACACCCACATACAGAATGCAACCCTAAAGCATGATTTTTCTTTCACCAAACTCGACTGATTGCGAGATCCAGTAGGTCTTCCGTAGTATTTGTGATGATTGGGATGCAGTTCAACAGATGATTCATCAGAATAATCTACCTTCTGCCATTTTTGAAAATTGATCAACTACAGGTCGAGATTTTATTTGCTGCTCTTACAACTGGGGTCGACGACAAGACTTTTGTCAGGTACTGTATATGTATGTGTGTGTGTGTGCGTGTGTGTGTGCGTGCGTGTGTTGTTACTTAATTTTTTCTTTTGTAGAGGTTTCGGAATAAAGCTTTGAATTAAATTTAGTCATATTTCTTGTGTAATATATAATTGTGTTTGAGCTTTGATTTGTGTCTCTCAAACAGCAGATACATTTTATTTAGATCTTCGAAAGTCTAAATGTCAACAAAAATGGACTGTAGCAGAATATTTCATAGATTCAAAATGATATGTATTTGGTAAATAAAGCACTCTTTAATTTTAATATTTTCAATCCTCATTTCTATTTTATTTTCTATATATATTAATGAACTGCAGTGCAATATTGATGACAATCTCACACTCATAAAATATGCTGATGATCTGGCATTGGTTTCCTGTCAGGAAGAAATGAATAGCTCCTTATATTTTAGATATATTGATAGTATTATAGATTGGTTTGGCAAAAGTTCATTACACCTAAATATTGGGAAAACAAAAGAGTTATGTCTGGGGAGTCAAACAAGAAGAGTAGATACTGGACTCTTTAAACCAGTCACCATAAACGGACAAATAATAGAGCAGGTTTCAAATTTTAAGTATTTAGGCACAATTATTGACAATAAACTGAATTTTAATAGTAATATAGAGGCGTTCTATAAGAAAGCAAGTCAGCGCCTCTATCTCCTCCGCAAATTGAGAAGTTTTAATGTTAGTACACAGACTTTAAACTTGGCATATAGATCACTTATAGAGAGTGTTCTCACATATAATATTGTTTCATGGTTTGGTAACACAACACTTAAACAGAAAAAGAAATTAGCGCAAATTATCAACCAGGCAAATAAGATAACTGGTCACAAACAGCATTCATTGCAGATTTTATTTGACTCTTTTATGGAAAAAAGAGCAGTTGTGATTTTTAAAGATAATACACATCCCCTTCACTCAGCATTTGAATTGCTACCATCAGGACGCAGGTTTAGAATTCCTAAAGCACGAAGAAATGCCTATAAAAAGTCATTTATCCCAATGGCAGTTGTTGTTCTAAACCGGATCAATGTTTGTAGTGAATGAGGTGGTTACCAAGTATGATTTGCAGTATTGTGCATGGGGCTAATTTGGTTTTTAAACTTTTAACTTATGTTGTTGTGTTGATAAGTGTTATTGTGTCGTTGTATGTTTGTAATTGTTGTCCTAAATCCAGTGTTGAAGAAAAATTTCCTTTCTGTGTCAAGCAGAACAGACAATAAAGTTTAAACTAAACCAATATTTTCAATCCAAATTTTTATTTTTACAGCACAGTGGAGTTATTGGAAACATGAATGAATGAATGAATTGAATATTCATGAATGAATGGACACATCATATTTCGACTGATAAAAATAAACATTAGGTCACAAAATTAAAACTCTAATGAATGTAAAAATGTATTCATTCACAGAAGCCGCTACTGTAGTTATTACAGAGAGTGACAAAATCAAAAATAGATCAATACTCTGTTCATTTCTTAGTAAAGTAAAATAACTAATAAACAGCAAACCTTCCTGATGTAGTGGTTTAGATATTCCAGGATACTCATAACAATACATGCATGGCAACATAGCTACTGACATCCATAGTAGGAACAAGAACGAGTACAGTATGGAAGTCAACATTCTTCAAAATATCTTCTGTCATGTTCAACAGAAGAGAGAAAATCAGGTTTTAACCAAGTGAATGTTTAGTCAATCAATGACAGAGTTTTTATTTCGGGGTATACTGTCTCTTTAAGAAGACCTACTCACAAAAAAGCGCCCACTACTCAATTAAAGTCATTTCTCACACAAGTCTCCCAACCATCACAACACCAACCGAAAGCTCAATATATCCAGCATCCCAGCCATGTGCCAGAATTAAAGAAGCCTTGACGCTGTCGTTACAGTAGCGCGTTCAGCTCATATTAAAAGACAAACTCTCTCTCACCTGGCCAGATCTTCATTCAGGTCAGGTTCCCATCCTCAGTGTGAGTCTGCCAAGAGTGCCGTTTTACACCGACTTCTCCTTATTAGCCATCGCTACAATACTCTTACTCACAAGAGCAGTGGGAAGTAAGTGGAAAATGATCATGCTTCTTGGCATAAACATGAGCGTGTTGATTGGCTGAAGGCTGACGTCCATCACTGAACACACGCTGCTGCAGCCGGAGATGAATACACACACACACACACACACACAGCGACAGAAATAGACTCCTGCTCACAATCCCAACGCAGAGGAAGGGAGGGAAAGCCGGAGGGAATCTGAGACGGAAGATGAACACAGACATAAGAAAGCAAGGACGTTAGCTTAGAGTATCACACCTGCATAAAGAAATCTTTAAAGGGCACCTATTATGCACTTTAAACGCAGTTGTGTGGGAACAGTCTGTGAATATAATGGTAAAAAGTATTCATTTAAATTGTTTATATAATCACACTTGATAAAAACAGAAACTCTTTGATTTTTTTTTATTAATATACGAAAATGAGAATATATAATCACAGTTTGTTAACAGGAAATCGAAGAGACAAAAAGAGCAACAATTTTGGAAAAAGAAACAACAACAGATAACAAAAAAATAAACAAACAGACAAAAACAAAACAGGAGGGGTAAATACATTACAAGTTAAAGAAAAAGATTATATAATTTACAAATTTCTGTTGTTTTTAAAGCCTTTTTTGTAAAAGAATTAGACACTGTTTCAAAGTAATACTGCATTTCAGTAAGCAAAATATTTTAAAAAAGGGTTTTTGGTTTGAAAATTTACATTTATGGATATAAAATTTTGTTAATCAGACAAGAAGATTAAGAAAATATGTTTTCTTTTTATGTAAAGCCCCCGTTCCATAATCAACAAAACCAAATAAAACATTCTCCCACAGCAAGGAACATTCCTCATCAACATTCTCAGTTATAAAAAGTGAGAAGTCTTTCCAAAGCAACCTTGAGTAATTGCATTGCCAAAATAAGTGAACCAGGGACTCAGGGTGCTGCCCACAAAATGAACAATTAATATTAAGATCTTTTTTATATCGTACTAAAAGAGTATTGACTGGGTATGTACGGTGAATAATTCTGAATGAAACTTCTTTTATCTTATTTGTAATTAAGTAGTTATTTGGGATGAGCCATATTTTTCTCCAATCAATATCCGAAACAAAAGAATTCCAATAAAAAGTAACATTTGGAACTGATACAGTTCCATTAAGAAATAAAAAAACGTATTGTTTTGTTTGAAGAAGAAACTCTTTGATTGACATTCTCCCTTTGTGGGTCTACGTGTCATCAGAGGGGGGAAAGCCCCGCCCATTAATGACCATCTCTCCCACATTAGCATGGGGAAGTTAAGCAATACCTGCCAACCAGTGATGGGAAGTTTGGATTATTTTACTGACTCGGATCTTTAAGTCTCGTTTATCGAGATGAACAAATCTTTTTTTGAGTCATTTCGTTCATTTGGTTCAATTTGCCAAAATATTATTAAAATGTTACGAATTGCTTCCAAACACATCTACAACAAGCCCAAACAGTTGATCACACGACAAATAAGTCATAAATACAATACTATAAGAAGGAGAAAATAATAATTCAATGTTTACCTGCACTTTTGTCTATGAAGGTATTGTTGTCTCTTTGCTCAGCTCACCTCTTCATGTCTTCAAATGTCAGTGGTTCATTCATGTTACACTGACAGTCACATATAATCTTAACCAACGTACACAGTCTGTACCAAGTGTGCCGCAAGCCTACGTTTGAGTGAAGGTTTCGGCCGTTAGATCGCCCCCTGGGGGCTGGCTGCAGTACAAGTCATAAAGCCCGCCTCCTCCGTGTTAATGAAGGAGACTTGAGCCCAAATAAAAAAAAATATTACACTTGCAATAAAATGTCCCGAAAGATAGTTCTGGTCGATTAAGGCTCTGGTTATTGTGCTGAAATAGGTGCAGATCTTCATTTTTGTAAACAGTTTGTTTTTAGCAGTAATTTAATGCTGGGCGTGTCATCGTGATACACAGCTGTGATTGACAGTTTCTCAAAGCGCGGCGTCTGAGCTTCGGCAGGAGACTGAAGTAGACTGAAATGTTATTATTCGATTTCTGTGTTATTTTACCATGACAAAATGAGTTCAGCAGTAAACTACAGTTTCTGACATACATGATCCTGGTGGAACACTGTTTATTCGCTAAGTTCAGGGCTTTTTTCGGGCTTTATTAGTTTGCTGATACACGCCTAGCCACCCAGATAGCAAAACACAGTTCCGGCTAGATTCTCGCCTGCCGGAGACTTATCTCTTAGAGCTCAGACTGACTAATGTTACCTCTGCTGGACCTACTCCGGATGCCTGGACTCACTGCCCGATTCCAGTCCGAGTCAATCGAGCCAGATGCGGCGGCCGAGCGAGCAGGCGCTGCCGCATGCGAGCCGGAATCACCCCGCGACGCCGCGAGTAAGTTATGCGCTGCGGCCTGGAGCTGGCGCGATTGAATATATAAAACCCTCATATTTGTTAACGTTATTACATCCATTTGTGTTGATATGACAGCAAACGCATGCTGAGAAGTTCGGGGGGCGTGGTTGATTTTACATAAAGCGTTTGATTGGAAGCTCGACTCTGCTCATTTTCGCGGCTCCTCCTCTGGCTCCATCAGACAGTCCTTCTGCGCATGTCTGGCTCCAATTTCAGCAGTCTTTTGCGACAGTTTGTGCCCGTCAAGCAGGCGTTTTGCCCTCAAGGCGTTCAATGGGAAAAAGGGCTGTCGCGTCGTCCATATTTTTTACAGTCATTGGTCTGTACATTGTACATTGGCCCGTGATGAATGAATGACTCAGACCCGATAGAGGACTCGAGAGGTGAACGAATCAATTCTTTTCCTGGCTCTACACGCATATGATTGGCTTCTGCCTTTCCGCGATGAACGACTCACAAGACTTGAAATGAACGATGCCACCTGCACAAATGTGCGCACGCGCGGATGAACGAATCACTCCCCGAGAGGACTCGTAGTTCCCGAGTCATATTGAAAATTTGCTCAAAATAAACAAATCGTTCATGAATCGTTCATATTTGGTTGTCATGTTAGACAACCAAATATACTTTCGAGGCTTTTTTTGTCGAGAATGTAGTTGTTTAGATTGCAACTGTGCAGTTTATTTGCAAGAATAGTGCCTATTTTAAAATATTTACAATTTCTGAGAGACAGCTCGTCTGCGACAGTTGACGTTTTCTATACACAAGATGCCGACAGAACCGCATAATAAAGCGTGGTTTATACTTCTGCGTCAAGTGACCAGTGTAACCCACGGCGCATGCAACGCGCGTGGCTGTCTCTGTTGGTCTGCATTAACACTTCTGAAACGCTAGTTGGCAGTGAGGTGTAAATGTTCCTCTGTGTCGAGTTTCTTCTCTACTGTTTTGCTTTTCCGGAACACTTTCTGGATGTACAAGTGGCTCAAACTCGCTCATTTTGAGGCAGGAACCGGCAGTCGTGCAACAACTTTAACTATGAGGTAAACACAAAACAAAACTTTCCATCCGGAGCTCCTTCACGGGACTCCACACTTGTAAACAATCACTCTATCAGGCTCGTGCCATTCACGCGGCTCTCGGTCCCGCCCAGACTCGTCAGCGCTACCAAGCCGACCAATCACAGAGCTTGCGCTACGCGTTGTTGCGACGTGTAGTTACATTTTTTGAGAGGTGCACGTCAGTGACGCCTATGGCCACGGCGAAGGGCTATGCGTCAGCGCCGTAGCATACGCCGGTGTTTGACGCAGAGGTATAAATCAGCCTTAAGCCCTTACGCTTAGAAGATATAACAGTCTGATTTCTAACTATAGCAGATCAAATCAATATTAAACTGGTAAGCACACCTGCCAACACTTCTGTTTTTCATGGGAGTATCCCGTATTTCAGACCAGTCTATCGTAAACATCCCGTTTTTATTCCTTTCTTAAAAAAAACTCCCTTAAGTTCACCCATCGCCCTCTTTGATATAGTCGGTAAACTAAACACCTCCGGGTTGCCAACTTCAGTGCAATACCCGATCAAAGTGGCTGCCCAAAACCCGCTGCATCCTGTTCTCAACCACACCCCCGAACAACTTCTTCCCCCCCGGTCTCCCGGGTCTTCAGAGACATGTTGGCAGATCAGATGATCTCTCTTTATGTATGTTGTAGTGCTGTATTTATACTGATTTGCTCAAATATCAGGAATGTGTGTTGTGTTGGCAGATTGAAATAAGCAAAGTCTGCATGTGTTTAGCGTTTTTCCTTATCGCAAACACAACAGCAGTCTGGTAATGTTAGTGGATTCGTTGTTATTTTCAGGGTTAATTATTGTGAAATCCTGATTGCAACAGAGAAATACTGTAGACTGTAACATTGTAAGAGAATATCTCTGTAGATGAATGGCATTTCATGTCACTTTCAGCCTTATAATCTTAAAGTGTGAGCAAAAATCTGCAGTTTTGTCATCACTTTAGACAGAGTCATTCAAACACTAGCTCTACAGTGACATTGGTGAATTAGTAACGGCTTCTGCTGTTTTAACGTCAGCTGCAGATGTGAATGAATGGCGGAAGAAAGTAGTTCCTAATACAAAAGAGTTTTGGACTCCCTGTGTTTGATTTTCTTTTTTATGTACAAGATTGTGCCATGGAACTGTTGTATAAACACAAAATCACACTCGTAGCAGTGTGCTATGGCTGTATATCAGCACTGGTGGGGCGGTAAGGCACTCGGCTGCAACGCACGCCTCCCACCAGTGCTGATATACAGCCATAGCACACTGCTACGAGTGTGATATTGCTCATATATATATATATATATATATATATATATATATATATATATATATATATATATATATATATATATATATATACATATATATATACATATATATATACATATATATATATATATATATATATATATATATATATACATATATATATATACATATATATATATATATACATATATATATACATATATATATACATATATATATATATATATATATATATATATATACATATATATATATACATATATATATATATATATACATATATATATACATATATATATATATATATATACATATATATATACATATATATATATATATATATATATATATATATATATATATATATATAAATAGATAAGATATTATAGGAATTACTGTGAAAATGACATTGCTCTGTTTAACATCATTTTGGAAATATATATAAAAAAAAGGAAAATTTATTTACAGGAGGGCGACTAATTTGACTTCAGCTGTATTTGTGAAATAGCAACTCATGCCTTGAGGGGTTTTAGTAGTTTTATACTGTGTGTGAAGGTGTAGCAGTGTTTAGCTTGAGCTGCGCTCTGTGGTGATCTTTATTCAGGTCACAGACAGTGACAGCTGTGCTTTAATGGATTTGGTCATAATTCAGTGTATTGTCTGTCATGCAGTGATTTGTAGAAGGTCTGCTCATCTGAACATCCCTGGCATTCATTTACAGCCCTGAGATCCAGAGCTGCAGCTCCTGTGCATCTGAGTGACACTCAATCAAAAAGATTGCGAGCAGCATGGTGGCTCAGTGGTTAGCTCTGTCGCCTGAACGCAAGGAGGTCGCTGATTCGAGCCCTGGCTGGGTAAGCTGGCATTTCTGTGTGGAGTTTGCATGTTCTCCCCGTGCTGGCGTGGGTTTCCCCCACAGTCCAAACACATGCGCTATAGGGGAATTGAAGACTAACTAAATTGGCCTTAGCGTATGAGTGTGTGTGTGTGTGTGTGTGTTACCTGGAAGAATCATGTGAATGTTTTGTGTAAAAATTTAATTTGTGATATTTTATGTATGTGTATTTTTGTTTCTGAAACTTTTTGTGCTGCCATTTTGGCCAGGACCCCCAGGTAGAAGAGACCTCAATGGGAAATTCCTGGCAAAATAAAGGATAAATAAAATAAAATAAAAAGAGAGACACGCATGCGATCCCTGCTGAAAAAAACAGCTTAAACCAGGTTAGTTGGTCTTAGTTGGTCAGGCCTGAAAGTGACCAGCTAAAACCATCCAAAAACAGCTTGACAATCCTGGTTTAAGCTGTACATAGCTGGGCTCCCAGCCTGGCTAGGCTGGTCTAGCTGGTTTTAGCTGGTCATCTCCCATCCTGTCCTGCAAAAACCAGGCTGGAAATGGCTTGAAACCAGCCTGGAAGTGGTCAAAACCCCTCTAAAACCAGGCTGGTTGACCAGCTAAAACCAGCCAACCATCCTAAGCTGGTTTCAGCTGGATATTTCAGCAGGGATGTGAACGTGACGTTGCATTTTCACTCACACCGACAAAATTAAATTTTTTTTTGTTGTTTTTTTACTAAATTTACAATTATTTATTCAATTCCCTTCGGCTTTGTCCCTTTATTCATCAGGGGTCGCCACAGTGGAATGAACCGCCAACTTATCCAGCATATATTTTACACAGTGGAAGCCCTTCCAGGTGCAACACACGGACACATACACTATGTCCAATTTAGCTTACCCAGCTCACCTATCCGCTTGTTAAGTGACGTCACACGAAGCAGCTTCCGGGTCCAAGCGCTCTATTCAACTGAATGGGGAGACTAATGAAATGGTAATAATAAACGTTTACAAAGCGATTTAAGGCTTTCGAAAATCACGATCGTAGTATATATGTCCATGCCTAATATCTGATGGCCAGAAAGTGATTCATTTTTTGATAAATTGTGAAATTTTTGGTATTTGTTATGCAGCAAGCCCAGAGATTGTTGTGTGCACTATGACTTTAAATAAAATTAACTTTAATGTGTGATAGGAATAAAACGTGAACATAAACGAATGATTTCTCCACTAAAATGAATGGCGGCTTGGACCCGGAAACAGTATTACAAACGTCACAAACACGTCACCACTTAACAAGCGGATAGCACATGTGTTTGGACTGTGGGGGAAACCAAAGCTCCTGGAGGAAACCCACGCCAACACAGGGAGAACAAGCAAACTCCATACAGAAATGCCAACTGGCCTAACCAGGACTCGAACCAGCTACCTTCTTGGTGTGAGGTGAACCACTAACCACTAAGCCACTGTGCTGCCCCCCACATGCATTTATACAAAATCCTGAATTGCTGTGACACACACACACACACACACACACACACACACACACACACACACACACACACACACACACACAGCTGCTGGTGGTGGTGAGTTAGCTCTGCGGAGAGAGTTAAAGTGTGTCTGGTGTTCACAAACAGCAGGACTATTCTTGGCTCTGCTGCCCTGAATAACTCAGATAGGGAGTTTCTGATATGGGAGCAGCGGCACGTGTGTCTGAGCGCAGCATGTGATGCTCTCCCCTTTCAGAGACACACACCAGCACGGCATTATGGGTAACTCTCACTGAACATGTTGAAATGAACATGACTCTGCGTGTTCAGATTCAAAGATTACATCCTGTTGGTCAGAATTATTACCCCCCCCCCCTGTATATTTGTTTCCCCAACTTCTGTTTAACACAGTCTTTGCCATGATGACAGCACATAATGTTTTAAAAGATGTTTTTAGACACTGTATTCAGCTTAACATGACGTTTAAAAGCTTAACTAGGTTACCTAGGCAAGTTAGGGTAATTAGGCAAGTCATTGTTTAACGATGGTTTGTTCAGTAGACAATCAAAAAAATAAATTGCTTAAGCAGGCTAATAATATTCACCTTAAAATGATTTTAAAAATATTAAAAAACAAATTAGACTTTCTCTAGAAAAAAAAAGATATTATAGGAAATACTGTGAAAATCTCCTCGCTCTGTTAAACATCATTTGGGAAATATTTCAAGAGTTCACGCTTAGCTCACGATTTATACATAGCTTGTTTGGCGTGCTGTCCCGGAAGAGAGCCCTGAGCTCAAGGAATCCTCGAGCCCAGAGCTTCTCTCTTTCGCAGAGCGAGGGGAGACTGAGCTCAGGTCGATCTCAACTCTCCCGCTGCTGGCCAAGGAGAACTTCCTGAGTGTAAGACATTAGAAAAAAAGTTTTAGGCTTATTTTATTTATATAGAGCATATTTGGATGGTGGAAGAAAACCGGGGAAACTCAACACAGAGGAACATTTACACCTCACTGTCTACTAGCGTTTCGGAAGTGTTAATGCAGACCAACAGAGACAGCGCGCAAAGTATAAATGCACAGCTACGCGCGTTGCCTGCGCTGTGAGTTACGCCGGTCACTTGATGCAGAAGTATAAACCAGGCTTTAGTGTCCCACCAGTGACGATATACAGCCATATTGCACTGCTACTAGTGTGATATTGCATTTATACAACTGTTTGACGACATAATCGTATGTATAAAAAAGAGAATCAAACATGGAGAGTCTAAAAATCCTTTTGTGTGAGGAACTACTTTCTTCCTCCATTCATTCACATCTGCAGCTGACGTCAGAACAGCAGAAGCCGTTACTAAGGGTGTACTCACACTATGTACAGTTGCCTGGAACCGTGCTGAAGCACGCTTGTCTTGAGCCTGATTCAGACCACTCACACTTCTCAAACCATCCGGGAAATGCGCCTGGGCACCATTCGGATAGTCTAGTGCAGGGATGGGCAAACTTGATCCTCGAGGGCCGGTGTCCCTGCAGAGTTTTGTTCCAACACTAGTCAAACACACCTGAACAAACTATTCAGTGTCTTCAAGATCACTAAAACTCTATAGGGAGGTCTGTTTGAATAGGTTTGGAGCTAAACTGTGCAGGACACCGGCCCTACTGGACCGAGATTGCCCACCCCTGGTCTAGTGTGAGTATGCCCTAATTCACCAATGTAACTTTAGAGCTAGTGTTTGAATGATTCTCTAGCGTAATTTCTAAAGTGATGACAAAACAGCTGGTTTTGCTTACATTTTAAGATTATAAGGCTGAACGACATGACATGCCATCAGTCTACAGAGATTTCCCAGTATTTTTCTGTTGCTATTCGGAGATCACAATAACTCAGAAAAAGCCAAAAGCAAATCAAACACTACCAGATTACTATGGTATAAATACAGCACTACAACATACAAAAGAGAGAGATCGACTTAGAATGTCACTTACCTGATCTGTAATGATTTGTTCAGCTGTAGTTTGAAACGTCCACAAAAAAATGCTTTTTTTCTCCCCTTAGGACTTATTATGTGCTCTTGGTCGCCATCTAGAGGCGGAATTTCAACCGTCTTTGCTCTGCTTAGTATGACAGGCTGATGGCCGCTGATGCACTGAATCCGCAATTTTAAATATTTTAAATAGCCACTATCCTTATAAATAAACTGCATAGTTGCAGTCTTAACAACTACATTCTCACCTAAAAAGCCTCAAAAGTACATGAAGTTGTCAAACAGCTGCAATATTTGTCAAACTGTAGTCCTCTGCTTGCCACTCGTGTGGGTGGAGTAATACACAAGGGTGAAGAGGCTGTGCGGATGCTGATATAACTTCAATATCTATCAGTCAGTCAGATTCGAGAACCAGACAGAACTGTTGTATAAAATGATATAAAGATTTGTCTAATTTGTTTGTGTGGATGTTCTGCAATATATTAAAACAAACACTTTGACATCAACCAAAAACTTCAGATATCTGTTTATTTATTTTAAAAGATAATATAAGACAATGCAAAAATTTTCTCTCCATAACATACCAAACTTATCTGAGCCATTATATAAAAATTAGATTGTGTGAAACATTAAACCCCTACTATATTAATAATAACAATCCATCATTTAAGCAGATACTAATTTGCAAACACATAAATGAATCAACAACCATCAAAAGACACCTGAATTCATATTCAAAACGTATTTCTATAACTCATTTTCTTCATTCACCCGTATGTTTAAGATAAAAAATAATAGAAACTGATTCATAAAAAGAAATTATTTGACAAAAAAAGCACAGCAAAACAAACAATTAACTAACAATGTAATCAAATGAACCTGTTGTGCATTATCTCTAGTGCAAGAGTTACCATTCAGGTGAAAATCTTCCCTTCTCAACATTTAGTAACGCAGCGGAGCAGCTCTACGCTTTATATCCCAGCGAGGAGGCTGTTTTCTGCAGACTTCACTGTGCTCCGGTGAGCCGCAGGGTCCAGGCTGAGGACCAGGGCATCTGACTGGGGGTCAGTGGAGGAAGCTTGACCTTCAGACCTGTGGGAGTTGTCGACTGCCATGTCACTGACCCAGAGCCCAGCAGCGCCACCTGATTGAAAAAAAAAAGCTTCTTCTTAGGCTTGATCCTAATTTTAGCCATTCTTGTGGTTTTCCACATGGACTTTCAATTATCAGTCAGCTAGCCCAAGTGCTTCCGATGAACTGTCTTGCTATTACAAAAGTGCCATGTTTAAGATCTGATTACTTTAAAAATCAGTGATCTTCACTGCCTGACTGATATACTATATAAAGTGGGTCTCAAACCACACAAGAAGCACCGCATTAAAGAGCCCCTCCTATGAGTTTTTGAAAATGACCTTCCATGTAGTGTGTAACACAGCTCTAAGTGCAGTGAAATATCCAGCTAAGGCTTAAATCTGAAAGTGTGCCATGTTTAAAACTATCGATTCATCTATGAAAGAGTCAACTTAGAGTGATTTAAATGAATCGTGGAGGTAACAAATCTTTAGCTGTGTCGGAGTGACGTCGATACAGAACTCAAGCCCTGCCCATTTGTTGAGCGTGCAGACAGGGAAAATTTAAACCCCCGGCCAAAAACACTGCAGCAAAAAAAGAAGGAAAGCAAACACTGTAGCAGATCCCGGCTGAATCAAGTGGCGAAGATGCTGTGGTCTGAAGTGTGAGGGGAAAGTTAGTGCTATTTTGCCTACCCAAAGATGAGGCTGCGAAGAGTCAATAGTTGATGTTCATTTTTGCAAAAATACCTCAGCATTATCGCCCCAGCCTTGTGCTGTGTTCCTGGCATTTTTCTGACGAGTGCTTCAGCAATCTACATGCTTACAACGAGGGATTTATCAGCCATTTGTTTAAGGTAGGACCAGAAAAGACTGTTGATATATGAGACTTTATCAGAGCTTGACAGGAACTTTACAGTTACTTACACAGTTCTTAGATCAGTTCCTTCATTTCACAAGTGTAAATAAGTGCCATTAAAGGGGTTGCCTTCTTGTTTTTTCCAGCTTGCAAATAAAGTGTTTAATTGTGATGTTACTTGTAACTGCTTGTACTGTCTCTGATTAACTCTTTATATTCTCATATCACGTCTAAAACCATGTTGAAAACGCGGCGCGTGCTGCTTTCCCTACGGATTTAAATGTGTTTGTGAGCTTGCGATCTACTGCCATTTGTTGTTACTATGGCCACTATCAGCTGTTCCTACCCACATGCGGTGGTAAAGTTTAAAAAAAGTTCAGCTTTAGCCGCTGTGTGCATTAACACTGAAAGTGTGTCACTGTTTTTACTTATGATTAAGTATAGAGCAATATGCTGGTGTTTAACTGCATTGCTTTAATGCACTCTTGCATTGGGCTCCTGCAAATCCAGGAGTGGAATGGTTTTTTCAAAAGTCTCTGAAAAATGTTCGGGAGTGAGGTGTCTCTGTACTGTGAGGTGTTCATAACTGTGCTGTGAAATAAGTAACTGTACTATGGAGCAGATTTCGGGTGGCTGCTGCGATCAGATATTAAAACTACTGAAATTCCAGGAGAAATAACAAAACGGGAGGGTGGCGGGAGATGGGTCTGAAATACGGAAGACTCCTGGGAAAAACAGAAGTGTTGGCAGTTATGCTCACACAAACACTCTGCACTCGGACTACTTCAATATTGTTGATAAGCCGTGGTGGGCATTTCTTTCTGTCTCACACTGAATGCAGTCGACCAATCACAACAGACTGTGTCATCGGAACAATGAGCGCAGATTAGCATCACGCTAAGGATAATATATTTTTAGGTAAAGATAAATGCATATTATAAGACAAGGAAATTGTTTTTTGACCTAACATGCATATCGACCTGTTGTTAAAGAGACCCCCAAAACCAAAACGTGACATTTTTTAATGCATAACAGGGGCTCTGTAAATTCCATTTTTAACTATTCCACCATATGTTTTACACAGCGGATGCCCTTCCAGCCGCAACCCAGTACTGGGAAACATCCATCCACACTCATTCACACACACACTCATGCACTACGTCCAATTTAGTTTATCCAATTCACCTATAGCACATGTGTTTGGACTGTGGGGGAAACCGGAGGAAACTCACGCCAACACGGGGAGAACATGCAAACTCCAGCTCGAACTCGAACCAGCAAACATGCCACACACATTTAACAAGAAATATTTTCATTAACTAACATTAACAAATATGACTAAACATGGAGCATTATTATAAAGTTTTACCAGAGGGTAAAATGCTCTTAGCAAACAAGTGTTATATATAAGATATGTAATGCATTTTTTTTTACTTCTGCAGTGAACATTACCTGAGTCTTGGCTGCAGACACCACAGGATCAGTCAGAACAACAATGCCGTCACTGGGCCATGAAAGGAAAATAGCATAGATGGCACCGCTCTGCTTATTCATTGTATACCTGTTCAAATGAACAAAATTATGCTTTCATTTAATTGACCGATATGCAAGAATATTTATGCAATCATTGCTTTAAGCAAGACAAAAACCATGAGTAAGAAAAGTTTTTTTTTCCCAGTGTGGGATGTGAGATTGTTGGTTGTGGAAGTCGATCGGTGCAGCATTGCTTTACAACTAAGGAGGGAGCAAGCTACTATCATAAATTAAAACAAGAAATGGCACAAGAAGTGAAGGACAAGAGGTGAAAAAACTGTTTGGCTCCTCAAGAAGCAAAGGTAATGCTTATAATGCTTTATAAAGTTGGAAAATTTCATTGAAAGGGTTCAGCGTGTTGTGAAGCTAACTAAAACAGCAGCATCAACTCTGAACCAAACTTGTACTTTTGACAACTGATTTTGACAACTGATTCAGAGTTTGGGTAAACTGAAGACTTTGAATGAATGGATCTCATGAAACTTTATAGCCAGATGACTCCTGATGATGACTTGTTCGACCGGTTCACAGAGAAGAACTGGTTAAATAATTTGTTTGCACACCAGCCATCAAGAGAACGCATTTTCAAAACCACTCTGACTCGGCATTTATGGTGATTTATTAAAACATCTTAAGAGTGAGTGTTGATGCATTAAAAATACATGTAATTTACAACTTTGCTACCTTTTTTCTTTACATTTGGCTTAGAATGCATTTTAATATGCACGTTGATTATTGTGCTGCAAAAAATGCTTTCTTACTTTGAGGTTTTGTCTTTGTAGCCCAAATTTCTAAAGATTTTTAAATCAAGAAGCCTTTTTTAGAAAAGCAATAAATGTTGTTTTGTGTTCAGTAATAAATTATTCAAAATTAAATGAGGTTTTAATTAAAACAAGCTAAATAATCTGACAATATGTTAGATTAGTTTTTGCTTTGACATAAGATGATTTTGCTTACCCCACTGGCAGATTATTTTACTGCTTTTAAGGAAACACATACTGATTTTTGACATAATATTGTCTAGTTTTCAGAAATAATTTTAGCTTGTCTAGGAAATGCTTCTTGATTTGAGAATCTTTAGACATCTGGACTAGAAAGAAGACAAAAACCTTAAGTAGGAAAAGCATTTTTGCAGTGGACATTTTCAATTTAATTTAGCTACTTTTAATGCATTAAAATCAGAATGTAATTTACAAATTAAAATTGTGGCTGTAAAAGGCAAATGTAAATAATATAATACAAATTTTCATTTTGCATAAAATAACTACATTTTAATTTTGCACCAAACTGCAGGAAGCCAAATTATCATCTGTATTTGTTTATATGGCTAAACGTGTCTTTTCCACCAAGAGAGTTCATACAGATTCCAAAGGGAGATACTGATGAGACTGGTGTGTGGACTTTGGGGGTATTACGATGTGTTCCCATGTTTATTGGTCAGTTTGTATGTCTCATGCTTTGGTCACATGGTCAAGAAAGATACAAAATAGTTTGCTCTTCTCTTTTCTGCTCAGCTCCTCTCCAGCTCTGGCTCTACTGCTCTCAGGCTCTCTTTAGGGCCTACTCACTGCTCTCTGTCTCTCTCTCTCTCTCTGGTAATTTTATTTTACATTTAAGCTGGGTACAATAATTATCAAATATTTTTATCATTTCATGTTTTATCATTTTATACAGATATTTGTAACTAATTCAGTTGTAACCACAGAGAATTATTGGCATTGAATCATTTCATTTTCAAGAATTTATGAATTACATTTGATTTAACATCAACACTTAACTGCTCCATATTGCACAATACAATACAATCACATAATAGCAACGCTCTCCCACATTTTTAGCGATTATAACTGCCCTTATTTCCATTTTTGGTAAAAGATTGGAGAAGGATGGTTTGATTAGAAAGTCCAGTTATTTACCATTATACTGATAAATGTATAAAGACATTGTCATTTTGCACTTCCATTTTGCGTAATTCATTTTAAAATTAATTATGGTTCATATAGACCATATTGAGGGATGTAAACAAAGACAATGGTCCCAACAAATTTCCTGTTTTTCATTTTTAATTTATATAGCTTCCGAGAATCCAAAAAGAGCCACATATTGATAAGTTATGTTATGATAAGTAATGTATATATTAGATGTTAGCATTTAGTTATGATTGAATTGCCTCTTGTTACAATTATGAAGTAGTTTGTTAACAAGCAGGAAATGTTTATGGGCCAATGACATGATGGTCTATTGGAACAGCATGATGGTGAGTGATTAATGACCACAAACAATTCCTCACCCAAAAAATCAGAAATAAGAAAGGAAACTAGAGGTTCTGATTAGGAAGTTACTGTATGAGAGAAGTGCAAAATGCTCTCCTTACTTATACTAGTCTTGTTTCTAGTCCAAATATCGAAAAATTATTCAATCAAGAATCTTTTCATAAACAAGCAACACATATTGTCTTGTTTTCAGAAATAATATGTCAAAATTGAGTGAGCTTTTCCTTAAAACAAGCTAAATAATCTGCCAATGGGGTAAGCTAAATAAGTTGATGTGGAACGGAAAAACAGGATTATTTAGCTTACCCCATTGGCAGATTATTTTGCTTGTTTTAAGAAAAAACTCAATTTTGGCATATTATTTCTGAAAACAAGACAATATTTTTTGCTTGTCTAGAAAATAATGCTTGATTTAAGATTTTTTTTAAAGACAAAATATCTAAGTAAAAAAAGCCTTTTTGACAGTGTGATCAGGAAACTGACCAAACTCCAGGAGTGGCGGTGTCGTTCTGGACTCTCCATGCGCTGCTGTTGTAAATGGCCTCTCCGTTCACCTTCAGCCACTGACCCATCTGACGCAGACGCTCCTCAAATATGGGCACGATACGACCGTCATGAGTGGGACCAACATTCAACAGCAGATTCCCCCCGCAGGACACCGTTTCTACCAGAGACTGGAGAACACAAACAGAACTTTTACTATACTGTACTGTAGGGCTGCACAATATACACTACCGGACAAAAGTCTTGTCATGGATCCCAGTTGAAAGAGCAACAAATAATAACTTGACTTCTAGTTGATCATTTGGAAAAGTGGCAGAAGAATTTTTGCTTAAGGGGGTTAATAATATTGACCTTAAAATGGTTCTTAAAAAAATAAGAACTGCTTTTATTCTAGCTGAAATAAAACAAATAAGACTTTATCTAGAAGAAAAAATATTATAGGAAGTACTGTGAAAATTTCCTTGCTCTGTTAAACATCATATGGGAAATATTTAAAAAAGAAAGTAAAAATTCCACAGGAGGGTGACTATTTTTGACATCAACAGAATATAATAAAAACACAAACACAGAAATGTGTGTTTAAATGATTGTAAGGGTTCACTCACTGCTATGAGCTGCTCAGTGCTCAGGTAATCACTGAGTTTGGCTTCTCTCCTGTAGCCCCAGGATCTCTGGTCGATACTCAAGCAGTTTTCCCACTTGTGCTTCACCAGGTGGCCTGGGTTATAGCGGTCAGAGCAGGTGTAATATCCACCATGATTGCAGATAGAGCCGTAACCCCAGCGGTCATTGGTCACAACAGTTTCACGTACAGGGCTGGAAACACACATGACATTAGGTACATCACTGCATCACAAATTTCCCAGTATTTACTCTCCCTTAAGTGCTCCATTATGAGTTTCTTACAGATTTACAGTTTCTTCAAAATATCTTCTTTTGTGTTCAACAGTAGACAGTTATTTATTTAAGTTATAATAACATATCAGCAGCATTGGCTATATTCATGGCAAAAACATATACTAAATATACATTATATAATCATATCAGTTTCTTAACAAACATACATTGTAAAAAACAAAACAAAAAAACATACAAGTAGCAACAACACTGAAAACATACAGTCAGTCATATACAATCTTTTAGTTTGATTAAAGATAAAAATTCTAAAATTGCTCCAGAAGGCACCTTTTCAAACATTTCACTTAAAATATTTCCCAAATAAAAACGCTCTCTAATATCACTTAAAAACTACACATTCTATTAAAATGTTTTATCGTCAAAATATTCTTACACAAGTCACAAATAGGTTTTTATTCCCCTTTCAATAAATATCCGTGTGTAAGTCCAATTCTAAATCTCGTATGTACTACCTGGTCATGTCTGTTTTCAAAATGATAAATATTTCTTTCATTCACAAATGGATTCACTTCATGCAATTTGCTATTCCTACATTCATCCCATTCCACTTGCCATTTCTTATTAAAATACATATTCATACCTGTCAACATTGGGATGTGAAAATAAGGGATATGCCCACCATAATAAGGGATTCCCCCCGACCCCTCCCCCCAAAACAATCCCCAAATTACTAAATATGTTTACTTAGAGCTGTTTCATTGTACATGAACAGTTAAATGGTCAGTAATATGTTTTATTATTATTATTATTAACAACAGAAAAAAATAAACATTAGCAGCAAATACATTAGCAAACTTCAGCTTATTAAAATTAATGACTATTATAATGAAACAGAATCAAGCTATCAATCTCATTAGCCGTTTCTCCACAGTATAACTGACACATTCTGATTATAGAGCAACGAATGGATCTCTCATTTGTTAAGATTTTTTTTTTATTACATTGAATAAGAGGTGTCACTTTAAAAATGCAGACGTTAAAATGAAAGCATTCCACTGCTTTTGTAACCTTTTATGCTCATTTAAGACGAAATTAGTTGTGTTTGGGAAAAAAAACACCAAGATCGACATCCTTATATGTTATTATAATTAATTATGTGTGTATGTCTGTTTAAACACGCACCCAAAAGCCAGACTTTCTCTCCGCTTCAAATCGCGTGTACAGAATCCGTTTGGGAAACAGCATCAGTTTATCACTAATAAACAGCTGACTGGCATGCACCGTTATAGGACTGTTTTGAGGATTGTATAGGACGGGTGATGGCACCTGTAATCGAAAGGAAATGGAATCACGCCGTTTTTAATATTTATTTCTAAGTGTTTTCATTCCTAAACAATGCAAAAGCACAGAAGACTCACGTTTTAGAGCAAGGGGCGACCCCTGGTGGTTTGGCGGTATGGGTTGCGCATAGGAAGGCTCGACTGTTCAGAGAAAGGCTGAAAATACGGGAGAAATACGGGAAAATACCTTTACGGGATAATAGCGGGATAGAACTGTAAAATACGGGAGAATCCCGGGAAAAACGGAAGGGTTGACAGGTATGCATATTTAAAAAGGGTTTAACATCAGATAAGAATTTTACATTCTGTAATCTCCAACTGTAGGGCTTACTTGGCTGCTTTATCTGCACGTTCGTTTCCAATGAATACCATATCTCCAGCAAAAAATAATATCAAAGTCTTTAGTCTTTAAAAGGTCGACTTTTTCTATTATACTAAAAATCATAGGATGATCAGTTTCATTGATTCAAGTGCTTGACTTGTAAACAGGAATCTGTGCAAATTAAAAACTGCTGTTGCTATTTGTTTTCTATTTGTTCCAGAGCTAAAAACAGGGCATAAGCTTCAGCTGTGAATATCAAGCTTTGTCCGGAAATACTCTTTCTGGAACACTCTGAACCGATCACTGCTGCAGCAGATACTTGTCCATCTGATTTTTAACTATATGTATACACTGGTACATAAGTTGGTAGATTGCATCGTATATTCCTAAATTCTTCCAGGTAAACGTTTGGGTTGGTTTCCCTTTTTTTAAAAACTGAGATTGACAGAATACAGAAGGTTTTGAACATGTGAAGGGTGAGTAAATGATTACAGAATTTTCATTTTTGGGTGAACTACCCCTTTAGGATTTAGAACATACATTCATTCATTCATTCATTTTCTTTTCGTCTTAGTTCCTTTATTAATCAGGGCTCGCCACAGCAGAATGAACCGCCACTTATGCAGCAAATGTTTTACCCGGCATATACCTGTCCAGCTGCAACCTATCACTGGGAAACACCCATACACACATACACTATGGACAAGTTAAGTTTAATTAATTTAATACAATTTTAAAACTTAATGCCCTAATTTCATAAAAAAACAAACAATTAAATAACTTTTCTTTATTGACTTGTTTTTACCGCAAGTGTGACCTTTAAGTCTGGGTTATAGATTGAAATGGACTTTGCATTGGATATTTAAACACTCAGACTTACCTCTGATTGTAAAGCCATGCGAGGAAGCCAGTGCTGTTCCAGTACTGATCGGGTGCATCTCCGTCTCCGTCAGACCACAGCAGGTCTGGTTTGTACGTGTTGATGAGTTCGTAGAGCTCAGGCAGGGTCTTTGCAGTGGGAAACACGTTGGTTTTGAACTTATTGTCAGAATCAGATTTGAACATGGGATTAAACCACTCGAACAGTGAGTGATAGAGGCCGAGCCGCAGGTCAGTGCGTTTGCGCAGAGCAGTGGCGATGTCGTTCACCAGATCCCGCTTCGGTCCGACTGAAACTGCATTCCACGTCCACGAGTACTTGGAGCCCCACATCGTGAAGCCTGGGGAAATAAACATACATGTACAGTTGAAGTCAACATTATTAGCCCTCCTGTGATTTCTTTTTTCAAATATTTTCTAAATGATGTTTAACAGAGCGAGGAAGTTTTCACAGTATTTCCGATAAAATTTTTACTTCTGGAGAAGCTCTTAGTTTTATTTCAGCAGTATATAATATTTATTTATTTATATATTTTTTTACATTTTAGGGTCAATAATATTAGCCCCCCTTAAGCAATATTTGTTTTTGATTGTCTACAGAACAAACCACTGTAGCATTATGACTTGCGTAATTACCCTAACTTGCCTTATTAAGTCTTTAATGTGCACTTTGAGCTGAATACTATGTGTCTTGCTAAATATCTAGTCAAATATTATGTTCTGTAATCATGGAAAAGATAAAATAAATCAGTTAATAGAAATGAGTTATTAAAACTATTATGTTTAGAAATGTGTTGAAAATAAAACCCTTAACTATCAGTTAAACAGAAATTGGGGAAAAAGTTATACAGGAGGGCCAATAATTGTGACTTTAACTGTATATCATATAATCAAAAATTATCTTAATCTTAAAACATACTGATAAACATTCAGGACATAGTTCTGAAATTACATTAGTAAACATGAACTAACAGTGAACAATTTTTCTGAATGGGGTTATTACAGTTAACTTAAACAAAAATTTTGTGTTTTTAATATAAAAGTGTTTTCATTTCAAATCCTTGTTTTGTCATTTCATCAGAAAAACTGTATTTGTTTTTTATATTACGTACAAAACAAAAAAGGCTTTTATAAAATAAAGTAAAATATTATTGATGTTTAGTCAGGACAACTGAATGTGTGATTCGGAAGAAAATAAACTGTAGACTTTAATAAAATAAAATAAAATTAAATTTTATTAAATTAAAAAATAAAATTTAGGTAATTGAAGAAAGAAAAATAAAATAATGAAACAACAACAACAACAATAACAATAATAATAATTATTATTATTAGATTTCTTTAGAGGCAATTTGTGGTACCTTCCAAACCCAAAAATTAAATTAAATTACATTAAATTAAATTAAACAGTATTTTAAAAGGGATCTATTGTGCAAAAATCACATTTATAAAGGCTTTAAATACAGTTATGTAGCAAAAGTGTGTATATATAATGTCAGCTTCTAATAGTAAAAATTTTTTTATTCATTTTCCTATGCCTTAGTCCCTTATTTATCAGAGATTTCCAAAGTGGAATGAACTGCCAACTACCAGTCACAGCCCAGTGCTGGGAAACACCCATACTTTCTCACATTCACTCACACAATACGGCCAATTTAGTTTATTCAATTGACCTGTAGTGCATGTCTTTGAACTGTGAGGGAAACTAGAGCGCCCGGAGGAAACCCACGGCAACACGGGGAGAACATGCAAACTCCACACAGAAATGCCAATTGGCCCAGCCGGGACTCGAACTGGCGACCTTCTTGCTGTGAGGCGAAAGTGCTAACCACTGTGCCACGGTTCAGCCATGGAAAAAACTAAATTGATTAAAATTGCTTTTTTAATGACACTTTTTAAAATCAGAGCAGAAACGTTGTGACTGACATTTACTGCAGACTTTTGTCATTGTTGCAAAAACTAAAATACGTTACAGTATAATTATGTATCATTAAAATAATTACAGTTACATAATATGCGGAAATAAAATGCAGTGTAGTCTGTGTCGGAATTTCCCACAAACCTTCATGATGTTTGGTTGTGAGGACAATATATCTGGCGCCAGACGAAGCAAAGATGTCCACCCACTCGTTGGGATCAAAGAATTCAGCCGTAAACTGAGGAGCAAAATCTGTATATGTGAAGCCGGGAGGATAGTTCTGCTCCATAAACTTCACATAAGACGGCCATTTCTGTCCCTGCCAGAACCACCTGTCAGAAAACAACACAAGATAACCACATATACATTATATGTACAGTTAAAGTGAGAATTATTAGCCCCCCTGACAGTACATAATGACTAGATATCTTTCAAGACACTTTTTCAAGACATTTAAAGGCTTAACTAGGGTATAGGCAAGTTAAGGTAATTAGGCAAGCATCGTATAATGATGGTTTGTTCTGTAGACAATCGAAAACAAATATTGCTTAAGAGGGCTATTCATTTTGACCTTAAAATGTTTTTTTAAATATTTAAAAACGTTTTTTATTCTAGCCAAAATAAAACAAATAAGACTTTCTCTAGAATAAAAAATATTATCGGAAATACTGTGAAAAATTCCTTGCTCTGTTAAACATCATTTGAGAAATATTTAAAAATAATAATAATAATAGGATAATTATCTGTATATAAACACTATCTTTTTAACTTTCCGTTTGTTTTTAGACAGGATTAAATAAATAAATTATTTAATCCTGTCTAAAAACAAACAGAAAGTTTGACTAAAGGCAGCTTGACTGTGCTTAAGAATGCATTAAGATATTAGTTTTTATTATTTTTAACATTTTACTAGTTCTATCAACTATCATTAAAACACTGCTAAAGCATTTATAATATCTTACTCATTGTTCATTTATATTTACTCATTAATAAATGAGTCATTAATAAAATCTGTTTATATTTGTTACGCCCCATGTGGCTCGGAGGATGGAAAGGGCTAAAATTAATTATGAGGCGTTAGCTGCTATGGATCCACAAAGACAATGAATGTGGAAAAAGTGGTTCGCTTTATTTACAAAGACATGACCTTATGATAAACATTACGTGTTTGATAACTATCAACGTGCATAACATCTAATTTTACTGGAGCAATTTGAAAAATGCACACATCATGCTATTATGTTGTAATCGATTCATTTAAATTAGATTATTTTACATGACATTACCTTACATTATTTTGTTTTGGTAACAAATAACTTTAAAGTAAAACATTTGGGTGAAGCATGCATTTAATTGCATCAAAATGTTTAACAATTAATTTTTTACACATTCAACATTTCAAAGAAATCTAAACTACAAAACTACTATTAGATCATCTGCAAAAATAAATAAATAAATAAAATTAAAATAAATAAATGTAAATGAAATATATATTTTTTTTACAGTTTTTTAAAATGCAAAGCATAAAAAACATAAATACTAATGGGTGAAGTTCTACAGCTATGTACATGCAGCTCTAGGGGGAAAAAAATGACACCACTTCAAAACTTTCCATTAATAGATTTCTTTGAGCAACATGTTCTATTTTTGTTTTATTTTATAAACTAATAATAACATTTACAGATTTTCAAATGAGAATTTGATCATTTACAGCATCGCTATCCTTTTTTTTTTAAGAATATAAGCTAAATTTCCACCAGATGGCACTAATATACTTCAATTTAATATAAATACATTTGCTTATTTACTTTCTTAGTTGAAAAACAGCAAAAAAGTGTTTTTATATATATATATATTTAAAACAATTTAGAAATAAATAGTCCATAGTTTAGTTGTGAATACTACTTACTAAAAGTAAATGCCTTTAAAATAACTAGATATTAAAGAAAAATTAAACAATAAACAAAATATACCATATTCATTTTTACTGATTGTTTTGATACTCCTAAATGAGCATATTTACATAATATTCAAGTTTACCCCCATCATTGTTTATTGCAGCACATATGCAAATCATATGCAAGAAAAAGCACCATCTTAGTACAGTCGTGAAACTTTCTAATATAGTTTTTGCATTAAAGTAAAGTGTTGGGGTTATATTCACACATTTAGATTTTCTCCTTAATAATATAATTTCAGAAAAGTATTCTTCACAAACTCTAAATATTAAAATCATTTTAGCAGCCAATGATTATTAAAGTACA
The DNA here is from genome assembly GCF_052040795.2 of Danio rerio. Taxonomy (NCBI): domain Eukaryota; kingdom Metazoa; phylum Chordata; class Actinopteri; order Cypriniformes; family Danionidae; genus Danio; species Danio rerio. The sequence continues at coordinate 7,464,785 of NC_141037.1, forward strand.
ACAATGTTCACAGTCAATTAAATAGTGGTAATGTTATTTTGAAGTCATACTAACATGTTATCTCAGACAGAATATTCAAAGTATCATGGTAAACAATATAGGGAGCATGTTACTGAACGAATGCGTGAATATAAAACCAACTTTACCTCAATATTACTCTATTCGTGGAGAGGCTTTTTTTTGCAGACTTACCAGAACCATTCACTGCCAAAGCTGGGAACTGAAAACACTCCCCAGTGGATAAAAATCCCAAATTTGGCCTGATCGAACCATTCCGGTACAGGTCTTGAATCAATTGATTCCCACGTAGGCTGATATTGACAAACACAGCAACCGATCAGGAGTAAACAAACGGACAAAACACCGAAGAAACGCATCGTCCTGATCCACAGCGATCACATGAGAGATGCTGAAATCACATGATAAAGGCAAAACATCATCAAAACGCCTGGAAAAAACAGGAACTGGTTCAACTTCCTCATTTTGACAACTTGTCTGACAGGAAAATGACAGTACTACGAGGTACTATGGCGAAGGCTGGGGTTATGAATATTAATTACGTACAGCGACGTTTGTGAGTTGTGATTGGCTGAAGAGCGGAAATCGCTTAAGGCCTTATAAATAATCATTACGTCCACCTTTTATTCTTTCATTATTGAAGAGTAGTTGAACGTTACAATAGATAAAATAAATTTAGATACATAGTGATGAATAATATCCACGAGCAATATGATAGAGGAAAACAGAAGATGAAAACTTAATGAAAAAATAACGAATAATAATAAATAAATAAATGCATAAAATATAAACATAATACTGTAAATAATGATATAGTATTTATTACAGTAGACAGTGATTAAATGAGTAAAAATATATAATAAATGAATGTATGTATAACTTTTCCTTAAATTTTCCTTAAGACACAATTAAAAATTACTGATACCAGGGGAAAAATCATTCAAACGGTCTAAAAGCAAGTCATTATTTGTTTATTTTTTGCTATTAATTTAATATGTCTAAATATAGACGACTAGTCATTAAAGTCTTTTAGTCATCTATCTGATTATCTGTTTATTTTTGGACTAATAATATCAAAAGCTCAAATTTTGTCTCGTTTTAGCCAATATGTTAATTATTTTATTTAATACACATTTTTAATGCGATTTAATAAATATTTTCTGCAGTGGTAGGCGTAAAATGTAGCGTCACATCCGCTTTTGTTGTTTACATCCGCCGATCCATGTGGACTGTAGTTTTGAGCGATCTGAGCACTCTAAATCCATGCAAGGGTATATCGACTGTCACTGTCATATATCCGCCGAGGATTTTGACAGCGTAAGTGATCAATTTGCTGTATACATGTATTTTGAAGCAACCCAATAGTGTTTTTAATCGACAATGTGTGTTGTAATTATTTTAGGACATTGACGATGTCGTTGCGGAGTCCAGAAAGGTGACGTTAGCTATATTCTGCTGTAATGTACGGAACCCCGGAAGGGACGTAGTGGAGGAGAAAAAAAATGGGTGGGTAAAAAAAAATTATGGGTGAAAGAAAAAAAATGGGTGGGAGGAAAATATATATTTCTAAGTTTTTTGCGTTCTCTTGCAAAGTTTTGCGTTCCCTCGCAAAGATGTTTTGCGTTATCTCGCAAAGATGTTTTGCGTTCCCTCGCAAAGATGTTTTGCGTTATCTCGCAAAGATGTGTGCGTTATCTCGCAAAGATGTTTTGCGTTCCCTCGCAAAGATGTTTTGCGTTATCTCGCAAAACTGTTTCTCCACAAACACTTCCTGTTCACTGCACTCACGTAAACCCTCCCGTTTTTGCCGAAATTCTCCCGTATTTTACCATTCTATCCCACTTTCTTTACATTACTGTGCGTATGCTACCTATGAACCAGTGAATGCATGTATAAGCGCTGACTGACAGACGCGCTTCGTACAATAAACTGATCCCAGATCAGCGTCTGTACACGCCATTTACAGAGGAGCGGGTGTATGTTTAAACAGACAAATACACTGAATAATATGAAACATCTCCGTCCTGCATGTTTTATTTTAAACAGCTTATTTTCTCTTAAATGAGCACAAACCGTTTCTAAAGTAATAGACTGCTTTCATTATAGATCTGAGCATTCTTACAGAGACACCTCTCTTATCAAACTAAACAAAACATGAGATTCATTTGCTGCTCACTTGTTTGATAACAGAAGTGTCCCTTTAAATGGCGCGTACAGACGCTGATCTGGGATCAGTTTATTGTATGGAGCGCGTCTGTCAGTCAGCGCTTAAACATGCATTCACTGGTTCAGAGGTTGCAAAGTGAAAGGCGACAATCAGCGCACAGTAATGTAAAGAAAGTGGGATAGAATGGTAAAATATGGGAGAATTTCAGCAAAAACGGGAGGGTTTACGTGAGTGCAGTGAACAGGAAGTGTTTGTGGAGAAACAGTTTTGCGAGAGAACGCAAAACATCTTTGCGAGGGAACGCAAAACATCTTTGCGAGGGAACGCAAAACATCTTTGCGAGATAACGCAAAACATCTTTGCGAGGGAACGCAAAACATCTTTGCGAGGGAACGCAAAACATCTTTGCGAGAGAACGCAAAACTTTGCGAGGGAACGCAAAAAACTTAGAAATATATATTTTCCTCCCACCCATTTTTTTTCTTTCACCCATTATTTTTTTTTCACCCACCCATTTTTTTCTCCTCCACTACGTCCCTTCCGGGGTTCCGTAGTAATGTACACTTTGTCCTCATATTAAGTGCTGATTATTAATGCTTTAATTTCATTTTTAGGCTGGGCTTGTTGCCCTTCTTGCTGTAGCAGAACACGCTGGTGAATTTGAGAAAATTATTCAGCTCTCGCAAAGGTATATCTCATATCATCTGAAGGAATAAATCAGCTAATTATTTTAATTGAGTTAATTCAGACTTTCTCCTTAATAATATAATTTCAGAAAAGTATTGTTTGCAAAACTCTAAATAGGGAAATCATATTAGCAGCCAATGACTATCAAAGTACAACAGTTTTCAGTCATTGTATGGTTTTCAAGTCGTACTTGCATGTGATTTCAGACCCAATATTCAAGTATCATGGTAAACAATATAGGGAGCCTGTCCAGCCTGTCACCGAATGAATGTATGAATATAAAACCAACTTTACCTTAGTATGGTTTCAAAGGTGTACTCCACCAAAATATGAAAACATTCTGTTAATAATCGTTTAAAATGTAGCCAACTTTCCCCCCCTGTGATTGTTGGTTATAAACCGAGGTGAAACTATCAGGTGTGTGCAAGATAGTCGTTGGCTGCTAATATGATTTCCCTATTTAGAGTTTTGCAAACAATACATTTCTGAAATTATATTATTAAGGAGAAAGTCTGAATGTGTGAATATAAAACCAACTTTACCTCTATGTTAATATTGAGGTAAAGTTGGTTTTATATTCAGACAATCGTTCAGTGACAACTTGTGGCATGCTCCCTATATTGTTTACCATGTTACTTTGAATATTCTGTATGAAATAACCTGTTAGTGTGACTTCAAAACCACATTAGCACTACTTAATTAATACTTTTCTAAAATTATATTATTGAGAAAGTCTGAATGTGTGAATATAAAACCAACTTTACATCGATGTTAAATTAATAATCATCCAAAATGTGGCCAACATTTTTTCCTGTGGTACTCTGGGATAAACTGAGATCTTAATGAAGTGAAACCAAGAGTTGTGTTCAAGATAAACAAGTTAATTTGGCCCTAAATGTGTTCATTTTGAACAGTCGGCTATACTTCGTAGCTCGCTTTAACGATTTTAAGATGTTTAGGCAGATGCTGGATATTTTAATTGTGATAACTGATCTAATGGTTTGTTAAATGATACACAAAATATTCCATGTCAATTCTAATATTGAATCACTTTAGCAGCAAATGACTATCAAAGTACAACAGTGTTCACAGTCAGTTAAATAGTGCTAATGTTGTTTTCAAGTTGTACTTGCATGTGATTTCAGACCCAATATTCCATGTACCATGGTAAACAAAACAGGTAGTGTGTTACTGAATGAACGTGCGAATAAAAAAACAACTTTACATCAATGTTAAATTAATAATCATCCAAAAAGTGGCCAACAATTTTTCCTGTGGTACTCTGGGATAAACTGAGATCTTAATGAAGTGAAACCATGAGGTGTGTTCAAGATAAACAAGTTAATTTGGCCCTAAATGTGTTCATTTTCACTATTTTGAATTAGCAAACAATACTTTTCTGAAATTATATTATTGAGAAAGTCTGAATGTGCGAATATAAAACCAACTTTACCTCAATGTTAATTTAATAATCATTCAAAATGTAGCCAACCTATAGTACTCTGTGATAAACTGAGATCTTAATGAAGTGAAACCATGAGGTGTGTTCAAGATAAACAAGTTAATAGGGTATATGCCGAGCTAGTGCTGTTCCCATGCTGATACACTTCCGGTGACCTGTTATTATGAACTTTTTCCCATTTTATACAGTTCCTTATACAGCATCAATGTTGTAATGTCATAAAAATACATTCAGTTAAATAAACTTTAGCATTTATTTAGTTGCTCAAGCGTAAAACGAGACAAAAAGCTGTTTACTCGCACGCGCCCGTCAGAATCGGCAGGCTAACGCAGAAGCTCCATTGAATATACTGGGGTAAAATAAATGTAATGTGTATTTAATGTAATGTGTATTTATATAGCGCATTTATTGTGTATGGCAATACACCCAAAGCGCTTCACAATCATGAGGGGGGGTCTCTCCACACCACCACCAGTGTGCAGCATCCACTTGGATGATGCGACGGCTGCCACAGGACAACGGCGCCAGTGCGCTAACCACACACCAGCTATTGGTGGAGTGAAGAGACAGTGATAGAGCCAATTCGGTGGAGAGGGGATGATTGGGAGGCCATGATCGTAAGGGCCGATAGAGGCACTTTGGCCAGGACACCGGGGTTACACCCCTGCTCTTTCACGAGAAGTGCCTTGGGATTTTTAATGACCACAGAAAGTCAGGACCTCGGTTTAACGTCTCATCCGAAAGACGGCGCCCACTGACAGTTTAGTGTCCCCTTCACTTTTACTGGGGCATTAGGACTCACACAGACCACAGGTTGAGCGCCCCCTGCTGGCCTCACTAACACCACTTCCAACAGCAACCTAGTGTTCCCTAGTGGTCTCCCATCCAGGTACTGACCAGGCTCAGCCCTGCTTAGCTTCAGTGAGTAACCGGGTGTTGGGCTGCAGGGTGACATGGCTGTGGCCAATTATAAATGCTCATATAATAAAGACATGGCGGGGGGAAATGTAATTTAATGCAGTGCTTCTTGTACAATCTGAGACACTTTAAATCGGATATCACTCAGCCAGTGGATATCGCTGATTTTGAAAGAAAACAGACCTTAAACGCACCAGATTTTGCATTGGCATTCAATTCGCCGGAAGCGCTTAACCCAGGTTACTGGCAAGTAAAAAATCCTATTAGCGTGCTTCGGCATATACGCCATTTAGCCCTAAATGTGTTCATTTTGAACAGTCGGCCATATTCACAGCTCGCTTTAACAATTTTAATATGATTTGGCAGATGCTGGATATTTTAATTATGATAACTGATCTAATAATTTGTTAAATGATACACAAAATATTCCATGTCAATTCTAATATTGAATCACTTTAGCAGCCAATGACTATCAAAGTACAACAGTGTTCACAGTCAATTAAATAGTGCTAATGTTGTTTTCAAGTAGTACCTCATGCGATTTCAGACCCAATGTTCAAAGTACCATGGTAAACAAAACAAGGAGTGTGTTACTGAATGAATGTGCGAATATAAAACCTTTAAATATTCGGCCTGAAATAACATGTTAGTATGACTTCAAAACAACATTAGCACTATTTAACTGACTGTGAACACTGTTGTACTTTGGTAGTCATTGGCTACTAATGTATGATTTCACTATTTTGAATTAGCAAACAATACTTTCTGAAATTATAATATTGAGAATGTTTGAACGTGCGAATATAAAACCAACTTTACATCGATGTTAAATTAATAATCATCCAAAATGTGGCCAACATTTTTTCCTGTGGTACTCTGGGATAAACTGAGATCTTAATGAAGTGAAACCATGAGGTGTGTTCAAGATAAACAAGTTAATTTGGTCCTAAATGTGTTCATTTTGACCAGTCGGCCATACTTCGTAGCTCGCTTAAACAATTTTAAGATGATTTGGCAGATGCTGGATATTTTAACCGTGATAACGGATATATAATAACTTTAACTGTTAAAAGCTATTAGTTACTAGTTAATTAAAGTTATTAGTATGTAATTAGTTATGTTAACTAATAACATTAACTTTTACGAATTTGATTGTAATGCAAAAAATGGTCATCTTTTGTAAAGCTGCTTTGGAAAATAATTATTGTGAAAAGCGCTATACAAATAAACTTGAATTGAATTGAATTTGTTGTTGGCTATTTGTACAGGCTTTATACTTTCACGCGTCAAGAGTATAGTATTTAGCAATCTATTTAGCTTTACATTTAGAGCAGTTTTACTATATGACATTTATTAATCCTGTCATATGAGGCATAACTGGCATTTTTGTTTTATTTTGCATAAAAAAAATTTATTTAATATTTGTCTTCTGCATCCCCTGCATAAAATGTGTGTAAATTATCCATTGTTGTTCTCATAATGGCTATTAAAATCATGCTAAATTACATTCAAGCTAAAAGCATTTTAATATTTTGTTTTTATTTTATATTTGAATATTGAATTAATAATATTTAAGCACATATTATTAGCATACAAGCCTGTTTTTACAATCATTTGATGTCATGGTAATTTACAGTAAATTTTGGTCAATGAAAAGTCTGGGAATTAGATTTTTGGCTTAAAGTTTATTGCACAGACAGATCTCATCTTGTTTCATAAGCCTCAACATGTTAGCAAGAGGTATTCATTTAGTTTTGCCTGTATATTTTTTGCCTCTCAAAGTGCCAGTAGCCCTTGACTTACATTTGATGAATCACCAAACATCGCACTTTTAGCTAAAAACTCTCTGTTATGCTCTTCTTTAAAAAAGAGCACATTTATATTTTGTGTTGTGAATTATGTGTCCTATAGGTTCCCTGGATTCATTATGCCATGTCTTGGCGTTCATCCTGTCCAAGATCCAGCACAACCCAGAGGAGCTGTACCTGAGGTCGGAAATATGCATATTTATATTACAAAAATCTGCATATTTAATAATTGTATTTACCAGTCTTGCATATGAAACACATTTCATTTGTCTCCTTTACAGGATTTAGATGCAGCTTTACCACTGATCGACAAATACAAAGAGCACATCGTGGCTATCGGTGAGGTTAGACATATATTATATAACTACTTGTTCTTGAGGGTTAAGTATAGGATAGACTTATGTGGGTAGGTCTATGTTAAAAGGGATAGTTCACCCAAACACCTTTTTGAGTTTTTCTTCTGTTGAAGATATTTTGGAGAATGCTGGCACCAATTCACTTCCTTATTATTTTTTTTACAACAGCATTCTTCAAAATACCTTTTTTTGTGTTCAACAGAAGAAAGAAACTCATAGATGTAAGATTTAAGACTCAAGGTGGCATGGTGACTCAGTGGTTAGCACTGTCACCTCACAGCAAGAAGATGGCTGGTTCGAGTCCCAGCTGGATCAGCTCGGTTAGCATTTCTTTATGGAGTTTGCATGTTCTCCCAGTGTTGGTGTGGGATTTGTCCGAATGCTAGAGCTTCCCCACAGTCAAAACTATAGGTGTTACTGACCTTATTCTAAAATGCGGAAGTGCGCCTGTTTTCGCAATTGTCTTAGAGCTTCCGATTCAGTTGCCTATGGGAGAAATGACTAGGAATAATAAACGGCAGAGAACGGTCAAACTACTTGCTCTACAAACAAATGTTTGCATGACTATATAGAAAAAGTAGAGTAATATAATAAGGAAATATCAGTTTGCAACATCAAACAGCGAAACGAGCCGTTTTTAATGTCTAAAAATGAATGGAAGTGAATGAGACCGGAAGTCTCGAGCCAAAAAGACTCAAATGGCTGCGCCCACTCGTCGGCCAAGAATAAGCTGAATAGGTGATTTCAATAAAGTAAATTGGCCGTAGTGTGTATGGGTGTTCCCCAGTACTGGAAGCGGCTGGAAGGGCATCCGCTGCGTAAAACATATGCTGGAATAGTTGGCGGTTCATTCCGCTGCAGCGACCTCTGAAATAGAGACTAAGCCAAAGGAAAATGAATGAATGATAGACTCAAGATTTAAATTCCCATGTGGGTAGGTATATGTTTAAGTGAAGTTTTTTCATAAACTAATTTCGAGAGGAGCATGTGATTAAGATTGAACACGGCTGGTTCTGCATTAGCATGCATGATCCACCAATCAGGCCATTCCTAACCCACTATAAAGAGCCAGGGTTTCTTCACTACAGTCATCTTCGATTTGAAGAATCCCCCCTTCCACCCCTACCTCTTCACCTTTCCCTCCATAGGGCAGCACGGTGGCCCAGTGACTAGCACTGTCGCCTCACAGCAAGAACGTCACCGGTTCTAGTCCTTTAACAGGCCGGTGGTCGTTTCTGTGTGTAGTTTGCATGTTCTTCCTGTGCTTGCGTGGGTTTTCCCCGGGTCCTCCGGTTTCCTCCCACATTCCAAAAACATGCACAACAAGTAAATTGATCAATCTAAATTTGCAATTCAGGTAATCTTATAATGCAGCATATCTTTTAATAGCATTCAATTTTTAGTCATCACCTCTTCTCAAGGGGGAGTTGTCGAGATCTACCTGAGCTCAAGGCTCCCCTCTCTTCCTCCAAACGGGAGGGAGCCCAGGGCTCAAGAACCTTCCAGCTCAGGGCTCTCTCCCGGGACAGCATCCCAAACTTGCTTATAATCAATCATCAGCTAAGTGTGAACTCTTGAAAGGGATACTTTACATAAAAACCTATTTGTGTTTTTCTTCTGTTGAACACAAAAGAAGGTATTTAGAAGAATGGTAGATGTCACCCATTCACTTCCATACTAATTTTTTCCCTACAGCCTTCATCAAAATATTTTCTTTTGGGTTCAACAGAAACTCATAAAGGTTTAAAACCACATGAGGGAGAGTAAATAATGAGGTGGTTTTCAATTTTGGGTGAACTATCCCCTTTATCCCTTAAAATATTTAACTTGTTTTGCTACTGGTAATGCAATAAGTGATGCAAAATAATTTGTTACACTTTTATTTATCTGCGTTTCTCTCTTCCATCAGCACCTAAATTAAAGGGGACCTATTATGCAAAAATCACTTTATGTGTGAATATAACCAGCTTCTAATGGGAAAATTGTAATAACTTTTCATTTTTTTATAATCACACTTGTCAAAAACAGTCTGCAGAAACACTTTGATTGACATTCTCCCTTTGTACGTGTCATCACAGAGAGTAAGCCCCGCCCATTCGTGACAATCTGTCCCTCATTAGTATAGGACGTCAGTTAGTATAGGACGTCAGTTTTTGAATTTGCCACTATGCTGACACACGGGCATTTGTAGCCTGTGAGCACAGTCTCATTTAAATTTAATGCGATAGTCACCAAAATAACACAATTGTGACCAAAGCTTAAAAGGGGCAAACTTCACATACCCACTCTATGGACATCAGAGGCTTATTTTACATTTTGTTAAAAGGGGCATAATAAGTCCCCTTTAAGTTATTAGTGATGTCTTTCTGAATGATTCACATGTAGGTTGGCTTGGATTTCACACCTCGTGTAGTCAACAGTGATGCTGGGAAAGACGGTCAGAGAAAAGTGCTCATTCGACAGGCTGAAATTGCAAAACAGTTGAATCTGCCTCTGTAAGTATTTTTGTACACATTCAATATTGTGTTATCAGTTAATTTTTCATCTCCTACAAGGTTGCATATATTAATGCAGTTTATCTGTCTGTTAGAAATGTACACTCAAGATCTGCTGGAAGACCAACCATACATCTTTTGAAAGAAATGGGTATGCACAATAAACACACACACACACACACATATATATATATATATATATATATATATATATATATATATATATATATATATATATATATATATATATATATATATATATATATATATATATATATATATATATATACTCAGTGTTTTTTTACAGTTAGAGACAAATTAGCCAAAAGACAACACGGTGGCTCAGTGGTTAGCACTGTTGCCTCACAGTAAGAAGGTCGCTGGTTTGAGTCCTGGACGGACCAATTGGCATTTCTGTGTGGAGTTTGCATGTTCTCCACGTGTTGGCATGGGTTTCCTCAGGGTGCTCCGGCTTCCCCCACAGTCCAAACACATGCGCTATAGGTGAATTGGATGAACTAAATTGGTCATAGTGTATGAGTGTGTGTAAATGTGAGAGTGTTTGGGTGTTTCCCAGTACTGGGTTGTGACTGGAAGGGCATTGCTGCGTAAAAATACTCAAATACAATAGGAAATACTAAGAAAAATGTCCTTGTTCTGTTTAACATCACTGGGAAAACATTTTAAAAATAATGTAAAATTGTATAAAAAGGCTAATCATTTCGTCTTGACTATATAAATTGGTTGTTTTTCATGATTATGACATTTCAATCTGGTCTGTTTTCAGGTGTAGAAAATGCACTTCTTCATGCATTCGACGGAAAGCCTTCAGTTGCATTGGAGGGTGTTAAAGCGGGTTATTTTTTCTCAATACCTCCTTCTATTGTAAGAAGTGATCAGGTAAACAGAACTAATAATATTTTGGCTCAATATTTGCAAGCTCTGTTTACTGTATGCACCCAGTTCCAATGTCATTTCCAATTACTTCAGAAATGTTCTCAAACAATGTTTACAAGCATTTTAGTAATTATGAGAGAAAATAATATTCATGTACGGTTGAAGTCATTTATTATCCCTCCTGAATTATTAGCTCTCCTGTATATGTTTTCCATAATTTCTGTTTAACAAAGAGAAAATTTTGTTCAACACATTTCTAAACGTAATAGTTTTAATAAATCATCTCTAATAACTGATTTATTTTATCTTTGTCATGATGACAGTAAATAATATTTGCCTAGATGTTTTTCAAGATACTAGTATTCAGCCTAAATTGACATTTAAAGGCTTAACTAGGTTAATTAGGCAATGGAAATAGATACAGTGTTTATTTTAATGGCACAACTCGAGCACAAACGAATGACATTAGTTTTGTGCGATTTTAGAAAACCTGGGATGGAGAGTGACGTCACGGCTCCCGAAATATTTTGGTTATACCTAAATGAGGGACACAGATACAGTGTTTGTTTTAATGGCACAAACGAACTGCTGATTTGGAATGATTTGAGCAACATGGGGTGGAAAGTGACGTCACACGGTCAAAAATAATGCTTAATATCTTAGACTAGAGATCTGCGCGTGACTAAATTTTGAATCCCGCCCCCACCCGCCAGGTTTTAGCCCAACCCGACCGCTCCCGCTTATGTTCAGCATTCGTTGTCCCGCTGCCCGACCCGCTCCGTTTTCTATCCGCCACGCCCGTTCCCGCTAATGGGGAGGGGGGGGGGGGGAACAAAACCGAAAACCACCCAGCTATACAGAGTCCAGACAGCCTATAACAAGCTGTCTGTTTAAACACACACACACACACACACACACAAAGTTCTCTCTCTCATTTGCGCATACACACAAAGACAGCATCACACTGTCTCATTCACACACACGCATACATACGCTTGCTCGGGAGTCGGGAGCGATATTGTTAGACTGCCCGCTCCCGACCAAAAATACACCAGTTACCAATTCCCACGGGAATGCAGACCTCTATTGCAGACCCCAAAACAGCGCAAACGTTCGATTTTGCAGCACAAACAGCAGAAATGACTGGCATAGTTTTGGGGATTATTTATTTTTATGGGGTGCCAACTTTTCACAGAGGTATAAAAATGGTTTGTTCTGTAGACAATCGAAAAAATACTGCTTAAGGGGGCTAATAATATTAACATTAAAATATTATAGGAAATACTGTGAGAAATTCCTTGCTCTGTTAAACATTAGTTGGGAAATATTTGAAAATAAAAAATTCCTAGGAGGGCAAATATTTTTGACTAAACTGTGTCCAAATTTTCACTGGAAGTGTGTTTCTGTCTATAAAACACCACTGTGCATTTATTAGTCACACATCACATGCTTTTTTTTATTCAATTACCTTATGATAAGAAGCAGAAACTGGTGAAACAGGTTCCTCTGGAGAGCATGTGTTTAGAAACGGACTCTCCTGCGCTCGGACCTGAAAAACAGGTACAGGGGATTTTATTTCTGTCACGAAACATGCTTTAATATGCTTCTGAAAATGATTTACATTTGTGTTTTTACTCTAGGTGAGGAATGTACCGAGGAATATCAGCATCAGTGCCGAATATATCGCCAAAATAAAAGGGATCCCCTTGGAGAAAGTCATAGAAGTCACTACCCAGAATGCCCTGCACCTCTTCCCCAAATTAAAAACATTTATCAAAGCTTGACATTAAAAGTGCACCTCTGCCTGACTTTTTAACAAATATATCTATTGTATGATCCTTTCTTTCGCTTCTTCTTTTAGTTCTATTTACCTGAACACAAGGACAACAATTTCACAAAAGACAACACTGTAAAAATGCAGGGTATCACACAAATCTTTTACGTTGTCCCAACACAACTTGATTGAGTTTGTTTTTGTTAATTGAAGTGGATTGAATGTAAAACAATTACGTTGTACCAAAAAACTAAAGAATAATGTTGTTTCAACTCATTTTTGAAAGTTAGTTTGAACAAGAAGCAAAATCTATGAGTGAATGATTAGTTTAATGAAAAATGTGACAATGTGAAGATGCTCTATTTAATCATTTGAGTTTTCATTTAAAATATAGCCTTTTGTTTACAATTGGAATTAAGTATAATAATAATAAACTTTATTTTTATATAGGGCTTTTTAAAGGTAGTATCTCAGTAGTGCAGCGGTAAAAGACAAAAGGATAAATGCTAAAAAAATTTAATAACACATGAAATAATAGTAATAGATCTAAAAATTAATTAACAGCTACCCTAAAAAAGTAAGTTTTAAGAGATGATTTAAAATAATCAGGAATTCTGCGTTGCGAATATAAGAGGGTAAAGAGTTCCACAATTTAGGTGCCAGTGCCATAGAGTTTAACCGCGTTGACTAAGCAGTTAAAAGACCAGCTTCAGACGAACGTGAAGCAATCCTTACAATATTTTTGCTTTTTTCCATTTAAAAGTATTTGTTGTGAAAGCAAGCCAATGTTATATAAATACTTAAAATCATGGAATATAGTTTTTATCTAAAGATATTTATCATATAATCTCTTCTTTTAGACTTATGATATATTTTTGCATTCACACTGTTAATGATTTTTTTTAAATTAGACATTTAACTAATATGAACTGTTAAAAAATGTAAAGATCCCCTTACCATTTGAGTTTTCATTTAAAATATAGTATTTTGTTTATGATTGGAAGCAAATTCGCAATTTTTTTGCATTTTTCTTTTACATTTTGAATAATTTGATGAATAATTTAAATAATCTATGTGTTGTTAAACCAAATCAATGATTTATGAATACTTAAATTAATGGAATAAAAACTGTGCCTAAACATGTATATAAGTGAAGTTTCATAAACTAATTTCGAGAGGAGCACGTGATATGATTGTGCACCGCTGGCCACTCATCCGTAATCAGTAATAATCCAATCAGAATGATCCTAGCTTAGTATAAATGGATCACTTTCTCCCCATTGCACTCTTCATTTTGGAAGAATCCCCCCTTCCACCCCATCTCCTCCTTTTTCTCCCCTTCTAAAGGGGGAGCGATCGAGACCTACCTGATCTCGGTTCTCCTGATATGCTTCTAGACCGGGCGGGAGCCCTGGGCTCAAATATCTCCGAGCTCAGGGTTCTCTCCCGGGACAGCATGCCAAACCTGCTATAAGTGCCAAGCATATCTAAGTGGGAACTCTTGAAACATATTTCTCATATTTTAGACTTTTGTGATGTTTTTACAAACACGCTGTTAATGATTTTTGTAAATGACACATTATTTAACTGTGATATGAACTGTTTAAAAAAATGTGAAGACGTGAAGATCCTCAATTTAATAATTTAAAATATAACATTTTGTTTATGATTGAAAGAAAATTCACAAAACTTTTTTTTGCATTTTTCTTTTACATTTTGATTAATTTGATAAATAATTTGAATAAATTATGTGTTGTGAAACCAAATCAATGATTTATGAATGCTTATAATCATGGAATAAAAAATGTGCCTAAACATATTTACATATATAAACATATATATCATATAATCATATTTTAGTCTAGATATTTTTGCTAATTATTTTTCTATAATTACACAGTATTTAACTGGTACATGAACTGTATTTTACTGTAGGACAATTGTGCACTATGATCATTTTATTTTTCAAGTTGCATTGTAAAAAATCACTATCTTTGTTTTGACAGGGAGAGGGGATAGGTCAGCAAAGGACCTCCAGCCAGGAATCAAACTCAGGTCGCCGTTAGCACCATGGTGCAATATATTGGCGCAATTAACCACTAGGCTATTGGCACTGACAAATCACTGTATCTTTTACAGTGATTTAACACTGTAAATAGACAGTATTTTGGGTAACACATTACAAGTACAAGAGTTACGTAATAGTAATACTTTTCTAGTAACAAGTTACTAAAGTTACGCATTACCTTTAAAAATTAAGTAATAGTATTTGAGTTATGTTTTTATAAAATGTAATGTGAGTTACTTTTTAGTTTAATCAATTCGCTTTTAAAAAAATTTATTGCTGAATTAAAATAAATGTAGTTATGTTGAATCCTGCACGCAACGAGAACATGCTGGAACAGACAGAAACGAAGATGGCAGAGCCTTACATTTCTGTAATAGAAATATTCTCATTATTTTGAACACATGGAAGAAAAAGAAAGTAAGATTATCTTAATGGACAGTGATTTTATTTTTTTTTTAATAATACAAAAAGTACAAAAGTAGGCTTTAAGCTTTCATTAATCTGTATATATGGCATGTAGAGCTCTGGGGTCAGGAGGTTATTGGAAAATAACAATAATGTTTTTTTAAAGGTAAACAAAGGTTATACAGTGCGTTTTCAGGCTTTCTGCAGATATCACAATGACAAATTTAAGACTTTTTAAGACCAATAAGTATTAAATTTAAGATCTATATCGAATGGTCATTCTAAGCTCTTTGATTGAGTTTAACAACAGAAAGCTGATTGGCTACTGCAAGTTGACCTTTTTGTAGTTGTAATACCACAAATTACAATAGGAGTAGTGAAATAAAGAACTACAACACCTTAAAAACCTAGCAACAACAACAACAAAAATTAAATGAGCATTAGATGTAGCGTTACATGGACATCACAAAAATAAGACCAAGAACAGCGAATTTAAGACTTTTTAAGGCCTTAAATTTCAATTTTTTAAATCTTAGACTTTTTAAGACCCCGCGGGAACTTTGGTTATTAATTGCAGAGCTCCTCTATTTAAAAAACTCTGCTCTGAAAGAGATCAAGCCACAGCCAGGGCAGAAAAAATAACTCAAAAGTAACGTAATGCATTACTTACCATAAAAAGTATCTAAGTAACGCAACTAGTTACTTCTTTAGGGAGTAACTCAATATTGTAATGCATTACTTTCAAAAGTAGCTTTCCCCAACAATGTATATAGATATATGGTGCTGTAAATGTAAATACAGTATTTTTACTGGAATTGATTTACATTTGTTAACAAAGCATGTAAAGATCACCTTCAAGCATATTTGTTGGGATGTTCAGAAACATTACATGTATTTAGTGTAAACTAATTATTTTTTAAACAGGTAAATAATATAATTTTAAAAAATGTGCAAGATTTTACACTTCATAACTAGCATAACAAAATGCATCATAGGGTAAAACTATTTAGGATACAAACCTTATTATTACGATGACAAATTAATGTAATATGATAACACATACCTGCGGTCGATTTTCCTCTACTGTATGTCTGGGTTGGTTTTGGGTCAATCTTCTCCCAACAGAATTATACAGAAGGATAGTTAGGCTATATTACAAGGCAATATCATTAATCTCAAATATGATTGGTGCTTTTTATCATTTATCTTGGTTACTAGGGAAAGGAAAACCTGCATTTCTTGATAAACTTAGTTCAACTCAAGTCATGGGGTTTTATACAGTATATATATATATATTTAGAGAGTTTATTGTTTCCTGTTTCCTCATTCCAGCACGCTAATGTTTGAGAAAGTAGTTTTCTAAAGCAGGTAAATGTTTAATGTGCAAGAAAATGCTGATGTTAATTATGATTATTAATGAATAAATATTCTCCTTCTCCTCCTTGTGTAGCAGTTAATTAGAGGATAATATTGTGAATGTTGTGCAATAAACTTGATACCTTTATGTCAAACGATGTCAGAGTTTAACTTAAGTCCGTACAGTGTATTAATGAATAAAATATGATTTTAGCACCATAAAAACAATAAAGGCACAATAAAAAAACAAGGCTTGTAGATTATAGGGAGTAATATTCTGAATATTTTAGAGTTCATTTAATAACTTAATCAAATGGTGTTGTTTGATTGATATTGTTTTATATATTTAAAAGTTATTTTAAAATATGATAAAATACATAAAGAGCTAATTCCTAACAAAGTTTTGTGCAGTAACAGAGATGTTTTTCTAAACATATTGGTATGGTGTTATTGTATAATTTCATGTTGTAAATTGTTTCAATCCGTTAAATTTATTCATACAATCCGTATGAATAAATAAAACTGAATACAACAATTGACTGATTGACGAATTCAGCCTTAACACCAAAAAGGGCAAATATTTATGTCTATCAGACATAGTTTGGGCTCACAAGCTAGCAACTATTGCAGTTTTTGTTGTTGAAAAAAATACGCTATTAAAATTATTTACATTAAAAATATATCTTTTTTTTACTACAATTAGTGTGAAGAGTTGTTTGTTGTTGTTGTTTAAAATACCTTTTAATACCATACAAAAAATAAATAATAATAATAATAAAGAATCCAACAAAGTAACACATACTCTATTAATATATATCTACATTAGCCCCAACAGGGAAACCCAGCAACAATCAAGAATGCAGGATTATATGATGTCAAGGCTTTGCTATTGAAAATGTCATTATAATGGACGTCAGTTGGGCAGAAACAGCCACCAACATAATGAAAGGGTAACTGTTTGCCCAGAGTGTATCAAGTTTTTGAAAATCAAAGCATTTCCCCCCAAAATATCAAAATAATATCAATAGTGTCAAAATAAGGCTTATCACCAAAAATCACTACATTTGCTGAAACACCAACACAGAGAAAGTTGTGGCCAAATTCATTCATTCATTATGTGGTCGCCACAGCAGCACATTTTTACGCAGCAGATGCCCTTCCTGCCGCAACCCAACACTGGGAAACATTCACACACACACACACACATTCAAACACACACTTATACACTACGGACAATTTAGCCTACCCAATTCTTTGGACTGGTGGGGAACCCGAGCACCCGCAGGAAACCCAAGGGAGAACACG